>NC_143482.1:54979672-55280672 GCF_027475165.1 Benincasa hispida
AGCCCATAATCTGAAGGTCCATTAGGTCCCTCTACTAGCTCATATCGGAATAAAGCCTAGAACAATTAGATAGGAAACTTTGAATCGTTCAAAATTGGGAAAGGGTATTATCATCAATTGTGTTTGACACAATAATTTAACTATGAATTAAATTATTAAATGAGAGATAAAGTATTTAAAAGTGTTTTAAATACTATATACATGAATAAGGATTCATATATAATGGATTGCACAAGGTTAGAATGATTAATTGGATTAATCATATGAAATTAATTGAAAAGTTTCAAATTAATTACCAAAAAATTAATTTCAATTTAGAATTGAAATTAAAATTAAAATGCAAGCTAAAATCAGATTTTGGATCAAGGATAGTGGATTTTATTGGAATCTCACTTATGCATGGTGATTCAAAGTGGAAAAATAACTCATCCATGCACTCTTGCATGTAATGTCACATGAACACCTAGAATCCACTATTGCTTGCATCTCCACCATGTGTCTTGCATCTTAAGGTTTCTTGATGCATGGATTCACTCTATAAGTAGAGGTAGAATCAGACTGAGAGCTAAACACAACCATTTCCATACTGTTATGCTGCTGGAATTTGGTCTCAAACTCACCTACCTTCATATATCTCTCTAGAGATTGAACCTTCAAGCATTCTCTTCGCATTCCCTATCTCTATAGACTCCCACAAGTCGTTTTTGGCCCGGAGAATAGTAAGAAAGACACTAGAGGTGGTCCACACACTATTTTTGAGGAAAGGAATCAAAGGGAGTTGCTGAATCGGTCTCCAAAAAGGTTGGTACAAATTCTGCTCTCTGTTTACGGTATTTGGATAACATGCTTTCAATTTCTAAAATTGATGTAGTTAAGTGCCTCCTATCCTAAAATTACTTCCGCATGTGTTATATGAACGCCTTCAACTAATTCCTTTAATTCTAATTTGAACGCTTCAAATTAACTTATCATGCTACTCTAGAGCTAATCCATTTATGAGCTAGTAGGGAGACCTCGCGGACCTACAGATCATGGGCTTCAACGATTCGAGATTACTCGGCTAAACTCATTAGTCCAGATTAACCTCCATTCATTAACTAATGGGTCACTCCACTAAAGCCCATAGTTGAACTCCCCCAACTGTAGATATATTATGTACACATGATTTAACCATAATTAGTAAGTCGACCTTTCATAGGTTGTTCGTAATAATGGCTGGTTCAAATATTTGTTTTACCCTCGAGATTACGTCTTATTCCTCAAGTTCCTACTGATCCTCTAATGAACAACTGGTTTGTGATCCAGTCACTAAACAAAAACTCATTCAGCCTAGTGAGAGGGTGGGGCCCCTTGTTGAAGACCTGGATTCAGTACTTGAGATAACAACATTTCTCCTATCCCTAAATCAGGTAGGCGTGAACTCCATCTTGCACCCTATGTCCTCAGCTATCTATTAGGTCTTACCCCTGAAATGGGAGGCTTATTGAGCTGGCGCTGTTGAGCCAACCCTCACCTATGCAAATCTAAGGACAATCTCGAATAAACCAGAGTCATAGTTAGCTCAGGATTAAGATCGAGACCTAGGTCATATAAGCAAAATAGTCAATCTTATATAGTAAACAGCTTTATAAAGTAAAAGTGACTTATTTCTTGGTCCAATCTTATGCAAACTCATTGCATAGGACGCCCCCACTCCTCATGTCATAACATGTACGAAATAGGATCACTTCGTATGTAGCACTTTACAACTCTTTGTAATAATTACAGTGTAGGCCACATCCAATAGTGTTACCAAAATAAGGTACCCAACCTTATTCATATACTATAGATCATTTTGACTATTTTAAAGGTGCTAATGCACACTGCACATATAAATAGCTTTTTAACAAACTTCTCACTCATGCATGCGTTTAAAACATAATTCATAGCTTGCTTGGAAATCACTTTGTAAAACTAGTTGGCATGAGAATATTCTTCTTTAAAACATACTTTCTATAACACTTTGTAATCAAACATTTAAGCAAATGTTTTAGTCAAGACGTTTTAGCCACTCACCTTGATTGCTTAGGAGCTTTTCTCTCTTGTAGCTCCATTTTCTACCTCAGGCTCTCTTTTCACCCCTGGAATCCAGATTCCTATTACAGCTTAGATTACTCATAGTTCTAGACCTTATTTTGAGATATGTCCATTTACACAATTTTCTAAAATGTCTCAGGAAGCTTACTCTAAAATTTGAGCTCAGAACTCCTCGTGGTTTGGCCGAAATCATAGAATCTTCAAGACTAGCCTAAACTGATCTAACAGCTGATCCTTTTGTCTTCTTTTCAATTTCCAGCTCGATCCCTTCGAGCTTTTCTTCCGGCAACCCTACCCTGAAAACTAGACTTTCAGAGCTTTCAGGTGGCTTTAGAATCGCTCCAAACGCACGAGTAAATTGGGAGAACTTCTCGTCCCAAGTTGATGCATCCTCCTCAGACCTCACTGTCCAATACGTTCTCTATGTCTAACGCATAGACTTAGCTCCAACGCAAGGTTTGCTCCACCCTCCCACTCTTTTATGGTATTTATGAGTTGTGAAAAAAATGAAGTCTCTTGGCTCTATTTAAAGGCATCCAAACCTTCTCCGGAGTTGACACCACCTACTTGGCTGCATGGCCAAGTGTCTCCTTCTCATCCCATCAACGCAATGTTGTGGTCATCGCAAGCTAAGTGTCTTTTTCCCACGTTGCCAATGCATGGGCCTCTAATCTGATGCCACCACCATAAATTCTTAAGGCTTAAGGCTTTCTTCCCAAGAAGACACATGGTTTTGATGATGTTATCCTGATAATTTCATCCTTGTATGCGTCCAACACTTGGTTGCTCAACGCCTAGTCCATAAGTAACGCATAGCCTCTACTCAACACATAGCAAGCTAATTCACTATCATGACAATTCAACTTAGCCATCGCAAGGAGTGGATCCTCTATATCGTCATCAGGTATGACGACTTGTGTTTCTGTTAAACCCAAGTAACAGTCAGGCTGATGAACAACCCTCCCACTATGTCGAGGCATTCTCAACTCTTGAGAAGGATGTGACTGACCAGATGTACTATTTTTATCTACTACTTTAGTAGATGAACTAGCTCTATCTGTAGCGTTTTTGGAAATTTCATTCAATACTAGTCTATTGCGAGGTTGATGACTTCTTATGTGGTCTTCCTCTAAAATTGTGGCATTTGTCGATACAAATACCTTATTCTCTTAAGGATCATAAAATAGACCACCTTTTGTTTCTTTTGGATAACCTACAAATAGGCATAGTTTTGAACGACGTTCCAATTTTTTAGGATTTTGCACCAACACGTGTGCCGGGCATCCCCAAATCCTAAAGTGACGTAAACTACCTTTACGCCCTTTCCATAGCTCATAAGGTGTTTCTGAAACACTTTTAGAAGAAACGTTATTCAAAATATAGACAGCAGTCTCCAATGCATGTCCCCAAAAGGAATCAGGTAACTCAACAAAGCTCATCATTGAGTGAACCATGTCCAACAAGGTTCTGTTTCTTCTTTCAGATACACCATTCTGCTGAAGCATATTAGGTGCAGTGAGTTGTGACTTGATTCCGTGTTCTATCATATAGTCTTGGAATCTTAAGTCCATGTACTCCCCACCTCGGTCTAATCATAGTGTCTTAATTGTTTTACCTAACTGGTTCTCAACCTCAGCCTTATATTCTTTAAACTTTTCAAAAGAATCAGACTTGTGATGTATTAGGTAAATATGACCATTCCTTGAATAATCATCAATAAAACTGATGAAATATTCATACTCACCTCGAGCTTTGACATTCATCGGTCCACATAGGTCCGAATGTACGAGCTCTAAGAGTATTGTGGCTCTGAGACCTTTTCTAGTAAAAGATTTCTTAATCATTTTTCCCTCAAGATAAGACTTACATGGAGGTAAAGAATTGTCTTCTAACTGATTTAGGAGTCCATTCTTAACTAATCTCTCAACCCTTTTGAGATTTATGTGGCCAAGTCTTAGGTGCCATAGATAGGCATTAGAAGAAACTTTTTGTCTTTTATTCTGAGTCTCGAATGTTTTAAACATCTCAGTATTTAAGACAAATTTTTCTTTAGTTGGTCTTAACTTATATAAGTTGTTTTCAAGTATAGCAGAACAAATTTGAATACCTTTTCTGAAAATGAACGCTTCATTAACTTCAAAAGATATTTTATACATTGGTTCCATGATACAAGCGATAGATATTAAATTCATCTTCATAAGAAATGCATACAAAACATCTTTAAGTATGATATATTTATCGTTGAAAAACAACTTTAAATCTCCCACTCCTTTGGCCGAGACAACCTCTCCTGTTCCAACCTTAGGGTGATCTCGCTTTCTTCAAGCTTTTTCTAGGAACTAGTTTCCTGAAAAGAGAAGCAAATATGATTAGTGGCTCATGAATCCAATATCAAGGTTGAGGTATCATCCTCCACTAAACATGTTTCAGCAACTAGTAAGTCATATTTACCTTGTGCTTCTTTCGAGGCAGAGGCCTGAGGACATTCCTCAATTAAGACAAATCTCAGGTCATCTATTACTAGTGTTGAATTCAAATTGTTTTTCCATGTTGAGTAATTATCGCCGTTTAGTTTCTCGGAAGCTAAGAGTTGACCTAAAGAGCTAGTCATGCTGAAAAGAAAAACATATCCTTTTTAGTAAAAAACATTAATCTTTTAAATCCAATCAAGTTTAGCAAAAACAACTAATAATGTACCCTTCATTATTATATTTTGCAACGATATTTCAATGGTTTAGAATAACCTCCATCTAGGGGTGATCGACTATTCCTTCATTGAACCAAGACTATCTTGACTAGATACTATCACCAGAATAACTCTTATTCCTATAGTAACTCAGTTATCACTACTTTGGTCAAGAATTTACTAACACTTAGTAATTCTCATAAGTGTGACTCTCCATTTTTAGACCTCAAAGATCGGAATCATTATGCTCCCAAAGTTGGAAAGACAAGAATGAAAACGAACTTGAGAGACCCTATCTATTTCTAGAGTTCACGGAGTTCTGAATCCTATAATACAACCCTCCGATTAGTAAGGTCGCTCCAGGGCAGACATGCAGGCGCATTATAGGAATCTCACAGTGCGACCTAATGGAAGAGACTGTAGGATGTGTTGACACACTTCCTTCTCCCACTTACTATGAACAACTTCCCCTATTCACCTTAGTATTGACTCATGCAAACACTCTCCGAATGGAGTCCGCTCCCAGGGTGTTCGAAAGCCAAGCATGAATCTCACGGTGTGAACTCTCAAGGACGCTAGAGCTAAAAGTACATTACTTCTCTCCAGCTGAAGTTTTCTAGATGATTAGGGTATAAAAAAAAACTTAGTGATACATTTCGGCTAACTAAACATATCCTAAGTCTAGGTGATTCATCCGAGTATTACTTTTATACTGGATTTTTAACCTACGAAGTCTAGGTGATAAACAAATTGTATAACCTCACATCTCACACGCGCATGCTCATAAAACCGGGTTAACTTAACTCAAGAACCGACTCGATCCCCAGGTAGGAGGTGTTATGTAAACCGTCAACTTAAATACCTCCAGCCTTAGACAACATCTTGCCTGGTGAGTTCTCTTGTAACCTATGTTTTACAAGCTTATCGACCTATTCAAATCTAATTGAAATCGATTGAAATTTAGATTCAAATTAACCCTATGTGAGCATGCACCTTATCTTTGTTATAGATTTTAGATTTCTATCTCATTTATAACAATTATAAAAACAATCTATAACAAGCCTAATTTGAATATAACATTTATAATCAAACTAAAGAAGTTTCATGCTTCATGCTTTTATATTTTCTCTTTTAATTAATATAACTTTTATATCAATTAATCAATTTTGAAAATAACCATTCAAGCATGCATCTCCCTAAATTAATACAACATTTATATTAATTTCATGAAACTTTATATATGCATTTAATTAATATCATAACTCTTATAACATATTAATTAATGCATGATTCATGCTTTCTTATGGTGAGATTTTAAATCTAAATGATATACATTATACACATAAAATACTATTTAATTAAAACATACATTCAATAATGCATAATTAATTAAGTTAACTAAAGTGAATTGGTTTTGGGATTTTTAATCAAGCAAAAAAAAACTAAAAATATTACAATAATAATTTCAAAAAGGGCTTGGACTGCTCCTGAACCATTCAAACCGACCCGAACCACCCTGGATTGCTTGAACTGGACCATTTTGCCTTTAAGTGAAGAACACACTTGGGCTGGAACTAAAAAACAGCATGCTGGAATTTTCGGCCAGCTTTAAACAGTCTCTGAATTTCTTCAAATTGACGGCCTAAATGGACTCTATTGACTCTCAAAATTTACAGACTCCATATGAACACATTAATGCCCATAAAAATATAGGCAATTACAATTAATTCCAATGAATTTAATGAGAATTAAATTCAATCCCAAAACCAATTTTCTTTAGTTTCTACACAGTTTCATCATATGAAAAGCTACCCACCAAGCTAAAATTAATGCATGTTAAGTGTCTTAATCATGTTCTGATACCAATTGAAGGTGTTCATATAACACATGCGGAAGCATTTTTAGGATCGGAGGCACTTAACTACATCAATTTTAGAAAATGAAAGTATGCTGTCCAAATACCGTAAACAGAGAGCAGAATTTGTACCAAACTTTTTGGAGACCGATTCAGCAACTCCCTTTGATTCCTTTGCTCACGAACGGAGTGTGGACCACCTCTAGTGTCTTCCCTACTATTCTCCGGGCCAAGAACGACTTGTGGGAGTCTATAGAGATAGGGAATGGGAAGAGAATGCTTGAAGGTTCAAGCTCTAGATAGATATATGAAGGTAGGTAAGTTTGAGACCAAAATCCAGCAGCATAACAGTATGGAAATGGTTGTGTTCAGCTCTCAATCTGATTTTACCTCTACTTATAGAGTGAATCCATGCATCAAGAAGCCTTAAGATGCAAGACACATAGTGGAGATGCAAGCAATAGTGGATTCTAGGTGTTCATGTAACATTACATGCAAGAGTACATGGATGAGTTGTTTTTCCACTTTAAATCACCATGCATAAGTGGGATTCCAACAAAATCCACTATCCTTGATCCAAAATCTGATTTTAGCTTGCATTTTAATTTTAATTTCAATTCTAAATTGAAATTAATTTTTTGGTAATTCATTTGAAACGTTTCCAATTAATTTCATATGATTAATCCAATTAATCATTCTAACCTTGTGCAATCCATTATATATGAATCCTTATTCATGTATATAGTATTTAAAACACTTTTAAATACTTTATTTCTCATTTAATAATTTAAATCATAATTAAATTATTGTGTCAAACACAATTGACGATAATACCCTTTGCCGATTTTGAACGATTCAAAGTTTCCTATCTAATTGTTCTAGGCTTTATTCCGATATGAGCTAGTAGGGGGACCTAATGGACCTTCAGATCATGAGCTCCAACAATTCGAGGTTAACCGACTAATCTCATTAACCAAGCTAACCAACATTTGTTAAGTACCGAGACACTCCACTATAGCCCAATAACTGCACTTCCCTCACCGTAGATATATTTCCATCAACTTGATATAACCATGTTCAGTAAGTCGATCTTTCACAGGTTGTTCGTAGCTAAAGCCAGGTCAAATGTCCGTTTTAACCCTATAGTACTTCTTGTTCCTTAAGTTCCACTAATTTTCTAATGAACAATCGGTTTGTGGTCCAACCATCAAACCTAAGTCCTTCTTGGGCCAAGGAGAGGGTGGGGCCCCTTGTACAAGTCCTGGAGTTAGTACTTAAGGTACAACCTCTCTATTATCCCTGAAATGGGTAGGAGCGAATTCCGTCTTGCGAGACTATGTCCCCAGCTATCTATCCGATCTTATCCCCAAAATGGTAGGCTTGTTGAGTCGACGATGTCTGGCCATTCTCACCCATGCAGATCAAAGGATAATCTCGTATAAATAGGAGTTCATAGTTAGCTCAGGATTAAGATCGAGTTACATAGGTCATCTTGTGAAATAATCAGTTTCTTTAGTAAAAGACGCTATAAAGAGAAAGTGACTAATTTCACGGTCCTGTCTTATACAAACTCATTGCATAGGACGCCCCCACTCACATGTCTCTATACGAACGATTTAGGATCTCATCGTTTGTACTTAATACAAAGTGGGCCGCGTCCATAGTGTCCCTAGGATAAGGTACCAAACCCTATCCTTATACTATAGACAGTTTTGGCTATATACTTAAACTTGATCCTATGATATGTCTCTACATATAGTTCGAGTATTCATGTTATAGCCAAGGATCTTAGTTTATTGGATTTAGGTTAGATATTCGCAACTTACATATTCAATAACATCTTTTACTGAATAACCTCAATAACGTCTTTATTGGAAATAGAATATGTTTAATGATTTACAAACTACGAGTTTATAGGTCATTAAACCCAACATTAGTAATTATATGAGATATAATTACACGTTTAATTTTAGGAATTAAACGGAATTGGAGAATTAATATTTCAATATGATTTAAATATATGAAGGTGAATTTGTGTAAACTTAATTTAATATTTGATATTAAATTAATTAGAATTATTTAAATTGTTTAAATAATTATTTATTAATTTGGAAAAATTAATTTGTAAAATTAATAATTTTTTTATTTGGAAAAGCAAATTTGGAATTTGGATCAGTTGAAAAAATACACAAAAATGGAAAGCTGGATTTTTCCATTACACCTTCATAGTTGCTCACACAAAACCTATTCTTTTGCCTTCAATTACTCTAAGCATGAGTTGCATCTCATGTAACTATCTTACTTGCATGATGGTCTGCAATATATTGAAGAGATTGGAGTGAATTTGAGGCATGCAATCGATAGAATTTTTCGAATGGAGGTCATTTCCAGGGTGACACGAAGCATCATATGAATCTCACGGTGTAAATTATGTGAAGACATGACAGTTGAAATCGTATACTTGATTTCTGTTCAAACAATTTCCCCTTATTCACCAAAATCTAGATTTAAGCTAAAAAATACTTTCCGAATAGAAGTCACTTCTTAGGTGACACAAGGTACCACTTAAATCCAGACTGTGAACTCTTAAGGACGTGAGAGTTAAAAATAACGTATCGTATATGTTATTAATCTCCCACTGAAGTTTTCTAATAACTTTATCATATAGAAATTATTACTACCACTGAAGTGTTGTATTTTGGGTAAATTTATAGTTAGGTTCTTTTTCAACGAATAAAAACAACCTTAAGTTTATGTGGTTTATCCAAGTATAACACTTATAAATGGATTTCAACCTACGATGTCTAAGTGATAAACCATTTTATTACCTCACATCACTTACGTATACTCATAAAATCGGTTATCAACACTCAATAATCCGGCCATAATCCCTAGGTAGGTGTTCCGTAGACCGTCAACTTAAATACCCTCAACCTTCGATATGATTATATACCCGTTGAGTTTGTAACCTGAGTTTTACGAGTTTAACAACCTATTTTAACTATTAAAACAAGTGGTTAACCTATGTGAGCATGCAACTATTCTTTGTTATGGATTTTAAATGTCTAACTCAATTTTATAACAACTTATAAAAATTTTAGACATACTAAACATCTACAACATACATAAGGCATTCAATATTCAATATAACACTTACATTAAATACAAGAAACCGTAATATGCATACTATATATTATAATAAATTATAACATACTTTCAATGCATGCCGCATGCTTCCTACGGTGGGATTTTAAATCTATATGGAATACTATATGCACATACAAGATTTATTTAATTATAACATACATCTAATGCATAAATAATTAAACATAGACTAATATGGTTTTAGTTTTGGCAAAAATAAGCAAACAAAAGTCTATTTATTACAAAAACAGCTTTAAAACCGCTCGAATTGCTCCAAATCGCTTGAACCGGACCCAAACCGTCTGAATCGAACCAGCCAAAAACCATTTGATGCTGAACCAGACCGGACCTCAAAAGAACCGATCGAACTGGCTGCTCTCGCTCCATGCTCAATATCTCGCTAAGGCTCATCGTTTAGCAATGATGACCATCATCATGCATTTTCCTTATTGTTTAGTGTTTGCTTTGATCGTGTAGCAGCTAATGCATAGCTCCTGATCAAACTACACGATCATGTAGTGTCTTCCTACTATCACAAAGTGTCATCGTCTAGTGTCGGACAATGCTACACGATTGCTTAGTGTCTAACACTATCGTGTAGCTCCATCGTCTAGCACCAGACAAATACTACATGATTGCTTAGTGCCATCACCTAGCGCCTCATCTTGATCATTTAGTGTGCGCACAAAAGTAAACGATCGTGTAGTGCTATCGCATAGCACCTCGACGCATCGCTTAGTTGCTGCACAGAGGTAAACGATCGTGTAGTGCTATTGCATAGCTCTTCAACGCATCGTTTAGAAGTAACATCATCATGTATTGCCATCGTGTAGCTATTCAACGCATCGTTTAGCTCCCACGTGAAGCTACACGATCATGTACTACCATCGTATAGCAATACACCGCATCGTTTAGCTCCCGTAGGTACATGATCATCTAGGCACACAACACTTCAACGCTCGATGGTCGAAGCTACACGATCGTCTAGCTTTCCTTCACATCGTCTAACTCCTGAACCTAAATGATCGTCTAGCACTGAACCTCAACGAGATATGAACAGAGGCTGATAAACTTGAATATGCAACTCGGCCTCTTCACTTATTTCTTCGATTACAGCTTAATTTCAACTCTAATTACTCCAAATAAATTACAAACTCTTGGGAACACATATAAGCTCATCAAGCAAGAGCCAATTACAAATTTAATTGAGAAATCAAAGAAAAATTAAAAGCCAAAACTAAAAAAACTATATCAATGCAACAGTTTCATATAACTCATATAAAACACCCACCACACAAAAATAAACCGAATTGAATGCTTATATGTTGCTCTGGTACAAATTTTTGGATTGTATCATCACGCAACGGAAGCGATGAGGATCGATAATCTAATCCATTAATTTTGGTAGAAACGAAAGCATGCTTTTACATAAATTAATGGGTTTCTATTCATACCTTTGAAGAATTCCTGAAATCTCGATTTCCAGCTACAAATCTCTCCAAATCTTTGTGCAGACCATCACAAGATCTTCCCTACTATTCTCTTGGTGCTCCAGATTGAGTTGTGGGACTCAAAATAAGCTGGAATCAAGGGAACTTGGAGAATACTCATAGTAGCAACTCAATGAAGAACTCCTTCTTCAACCCGAATTTTCAACAAAATTCTATCGATTGCATTGCCTCAAATTCACTCCAAGCTCTTTAATATATTGCAGACCATCATGTAATGAGAATGGTTGCATGATATGCAACTCATGCTTGGAGTAATTGAAGCTAAAGATGGTGGGTTTAGTGTGAGCTACTTGAAGATGAGAATGGATGAATTATCCATTTTGTGTATTTTTCTATTTCTAAAATTTAAATTTGATTTTAAAATCACATTTGATTCAAAAATCAAAATTTATTAATTTTACAAATGAATTTCATAAATTAATTTTCTAATAAAATTAATAAATAATTATTTAAACAATTTAAATAATTCTAATTAATTTAATATCCAATATTAAATTAATTTTACACAAATCGATCTTCATATATTGAAATCATATTTAAATACAAATTCTCCAATTCCGTTTAATTCTAATTTGAACATTTCAAATTAACTTATCACGCTATTCTAAAGCTAATCCACTTCCGAGCTAACAGAGGGACCTCGTGGACTTACAGATCATGGGCTCCAACGATCCGAGATTATTTGGCTAAACTCAATAGACCGAACTAACCCCCATTTGTTAACTAATGGTTCATTCCATTAAAGCCCATAGTTGAACTCCCCTCACTCTTGATATAACCATGATTAGTAAGTTAACCCTTCACAGGTTGTTTGTAATAATGATTGGGTCGAATCTCTGTTTTACCCCCGAAATTACCTCTTGTTCCTTAAGTCCCACTGATCCTCTATGAACAATTGTTTTGTGATCCAATCACCAAAACCGAGTCCCTCTAGGGTCAGTAAGAGGGCGGGGTCCTTGTTCAAGACCCAGAATCAACACTTAAGGGAACAACCTCTCTACTATCCCTAACAGTGGGTAGGAGTGAATTCCATCTTGCACCCTATGTCTCCATCTATCTATCTGGTCTTACCCCTGAAATGGGAGGTTATTGAGCCGGTGCTGTTGAGCCAACCCTCACCTATACAAATCTAAGGATAATTCCAAATAAACAGAAGTTCATAGTTAGCTCAGGATTAAGGTCAAGTTACCTAGGTCATCGCTTTGAAATAGTTAATCTTAAACAGTAAACAAAGTTATAAAGTAAGAGTGACTAATTTCGTGGTCCGATCTTGTACAAACCCTTTTGCACAAGGAAACCCCCACTCCTCATGTCTCAACATGAATGAATTTGGATCACTTCGTTTGTAGCACTTTACAACTGTTTGTAACAACCACAGAGCAGACCGCATCCAATAGTGTTACCAGAATAAGGCACCCAACCTTATTCATATACTATAGATCATTTTGACTATTTACTTGAACCTGATCCACTTCTATGTCTCCACATAAAGTTCAAGCACTCATCCAATAGTCAAGGGACTTTTAGGTTTATTAGATTTCTAATAAGCAAAACATCTATTCAATAACACTTTATTGAATCTTCAGAATAAGTTCTATTCTTTACAAACCACGAGTTTTAGGACATAAAACCCAATAGAGCTATGCGATAGCACTACACGGTCATTTACCTTGGTGCAGCAAATAAACGATGCGTTGAAACGCTATGCAATAGTGCTACACGATCTTGTTGAAGGAAATCGTAAGCGAGATTTCCATGAGCAGCAGACCAAGACTATTCCAAATTATAATCATGAATGAACATATATTTACAGTCGATTTCTAATACAATTCAAAAGCAGAAATAATAGCATGAACATTATAAATGGATAAAGAGATCAAACTCTCCGCACAATGGCAGAAGCATCTCCACGCTCCGTCTTGCACGAAAGCTTGAACAACAGCAGCCTCGAATGCCTGATCTACACGATCGCAACACCACACGAACACTTCGTGCTCATCCTCAACGAACGCCTCGGCCATGAACTCCTTCGCAACACGAACGGCCTCCACAGCACCACGAACGGACTCCAGAAAACCTCGACGATGTTGAGTTGAATCTGACACCACCAACAAGGCTACCTTGGTATTCTCGGTGTGAGAATCCAGAGGGTGGGCTCTATTCGAACTTGCTATGAGGTAGAAAAAGGAGGAAACACTGATCGCGTACACGACTGGGCAAGTGGGAGATGGCGGAGACCTATCGTATAAGTCGACGCCTAATCATTTAGATAAAGCTAAGCGATCGTCTAACAAAAGCTATGTGATCGTTTAGCTCATTGTCTAGCTCGATCTGTCGCCTACAGACTCTACACGATCGTTTACCTTGGGCCAATGATCGTTTAGAAAAACTACGCGATCGTTTAGTAAATAATGCACGATCGTTTAGCTCTACTCTGCACGATCGTTTAGCTCGTCCAGCCGTCGCTTAGTAAATCTGTATTTACTTGACGACTAACTTGAGTTTCTTTACGCCGAGAGAAAAAACTCAAAACCTTTTTAATCGTTTGTAAAACTTCATTTTCAAAATAGGAAAACCATTTTCCTTTAAAACTCACGGTTACCATGATTCAATAATCACCCACTACTTTGGTTATTTAAAAGAAAAAGAATTAATTATCCAATAATTAATATTATTATAAATATAAATGATAACCAACTTATCGTACTATATTTATAACCTATAGTTTTAATATTTCATCTCATGAAACATATAAACCATAGTTCTTTTTCTATTCCATGGTACTTAATGTAAATCTCATTTACATCAATCCTCAACTTTTTTTCCAGTCTTTTTCTTCTTGATGGATTCTTCTATTTGTATAGAAAGGTATTCCCTAGATGTAACTTATACATCATATCAATTATATCATATATAATCAAAATACCTCTTGTCAATTTAACATTTCAAATCAACATAAAAAACTGATCCTCAACTGAATCCATTGAGCTACCAAGGGGACCTCATGGACCTGTAGCTCGAAACTCCAACGGTTTGTGAATAACTGACTAAACTCTTTAGTCACGGGATCCACCATCCGTTAACTGCCAGGCACTCCACTAAAGACCGACAGCTGAACTCTCCTTACCACAGATATATTATGTGTCCATCTTAACCAATCAGTAGTGCGACAACCCTTCACATATCGCTCGTAAGTACAGTTGAGCCAATAACTGTTATGCCCCTATAGTTACATCTGTCTCCTTAAGTACCACTAAACCCTCTAATGAACATAAGTCATAGTTCTACTATGACTGAGTCTTCTCTTCCAAAGAGAA
Organism: Benincasa hispida; assembly: GCF_027475165.1. Taxonomy (NCBI): domain Eukaryota; kingdom Viridiplantae; phylum Streptophyta; class Magnoliopsida; order Cucurbitales; family Cucurbitaceae; genus Benincasa; species Benincasa hispida. The sequence continues at coordinate 54,994,262 of NC_143482.1, forward strand.
GCTGTGGCCACTATGTTCAAGCCCCAGAATCAGCTCTTAAGGGAGCAATCTCTCTACTTATCCCTACTTTGGGAAAGGAATGAATTCCATATTGTGGATTGAGTTCCCAGCTCCCAGATCAAACAAGTCCCCAAAAAGGTAGGCATGTTGAGTTGGCAATTTGGCCACTCTCACCCATACTAATCAAAGGACCGCCCTCAAAGGCAGGAGTTCTCAAAACACTCAGGATTGAGGTCGTGTCACCTATGGTGTTTAGGTGAGATGCAAGTCTCTAGTATCAACGACGTTATATGTAGAGTCTAGTTATCTCATGATCCAGGTCTTATACAAACTCTTTGTATAGGACACCCCTGCTCCACGTCTCCACATGAATGGTCAGGATCTACCATATGTAGTAGTTTACAACACTTGCAAACCTCTACAAAGCGAGCCATATCCGTAGTGTCACCAGGATCAGGTATCCCACCTTAATCCTTATACTACAGACCTATTTAGGTTATCAGTTAAGGCATGATCCACTTGTATATCACATATACATGCTTAAGTTCACATAAGATAACCAAGGAGCTTTGTTTATTAGATATGAGTAAATGCCAGAATTAAATAACAATTATTTTATTCATTAAACAATGTGCATCTTTACAAAACAACAAGACTCCGGGAGAATTAGGACATCAATCCCAACACTTGTAGCTATGCGCACACTAAACGATCAACAAAAGGCGCTATGCGATGGTGCTCAGCGATCGTGTAGTATTTGTCTGGCACTAGACGATGGAGCTGCACGATAGTGTTGGACACTAGGCGATCGTGTAGCATTGTCTGGCACTAGATGATGGCACTGTGCGATAGAAGGAAGACACTACACGATCGTGTAGCTTGGTCAGGCGCTATGTGTTGGCTACTATATGATCAGAAAAACACTAAACAATCAGGTAAACACAGGGCGATGGTCATCAATGCTAAACGATGAGCCTTAGCAAGATATTGAGCGTAGAGCAAGAGCAGCCGATTCGATCGGTTCTCTTGAGGTTGGGTCCAGTTCAATGTTAAATGGTTTTTGGCTGGTCCAGTTCAGACTTTGCTGGTCTGGTTCAGACGATTTGGGTTCGATTCAAGCTTCTTGGGTTCGGTTTGGAGCGATTCGAGCAGTCTGGAAGCTGTTCAGGAGCTGTTTTGTAATAATTAGGCTTTTGCTTGCTTTTTTATGCCAAAACTAAAACCATATCAATGTGTTTAATTATTTATGCATTTGGTGTATGTTATAATTAAATAAATCTTGTATGTGCATACAATATGCCATTTAGATTTAAAATCCCACCATAGGAAGCATGTTACATGCATTGAAAGTATGTTATAATTTGTTATAATATATAGTATACATGTTGGGTTTCTTGTATTTAATATAAGTGTTATATTAAATATTGACTACCTTTATGTATGTTGTGGATGTTTAGTATGTCGAAAGTTTTATAAGTTGTTATAAAATTGGGTTAGACGTTTGATGCGTTATTTTATGAATGGAAATATGGATGATATGCATTGAAGAAATTGCATTGTGCACTCAAGTTTCCCCAGTGGAATTCAAGTGTAAATTCCTTTGAGTTTACTAGTAAGTCCAGGGTCGAACACAGGGACTTGTGGAAATAGTTGCGTTGGTGATTTTTATGAAGACTTGTGGTAACCGGTTAAATAAATAAATCATTGGGTTTGTTGTTTGCATTGATGAAAATAAATAACAAATGCAGCGGAGTTTGAAAAGAGTTGGTAAATGGGAAATACGATGAATATGCGGTGAACGGGTTGAGAAAAGTTTCGGCTAACACTCTCTAGAATGTGTTCATGCTTTGCGATCATGCAACATGTATACAATAGTAAACCACCTTTCGGCGTGAATGCTACGACTTCTAAGGCTAGAAAGCATGTGATAAATATGCGATAAGTCTACAAGGTTTACACATAAACCTCTATCTCTATTTATGCAATGACAACATGACATTCACACAAATATGCGACCACATAATATCATTCCCATTCCTAGGATGCATGCGATGCAAGTTGACAAACAGAGCTTATCTCTAAGTCCCTATCTCTTGTTTATGCAAGCCTAATCTTGCTCTTTCGAGTCCATATTCTAACCTAGCCCTCTCGAGACATTAGGTTCTTTCTTTAGATTCTCTCTTGAGTAACTCTAAAGTGTATTTTGCACAGCATAAAACAAGACAATCGCAGGCAATGAACTTCCTAGGTCATGTTAGCTTAGTTCTTCTCAACTCATTCAACTAGTTTAGTTATTCATGCGTATTAAGAGAGTGAAAAGATGTAGAAATAGAACTTCCATTAAATAGATATGAAGATGAAGTACAAAATAACAATGCAAGTATAGTAAAGAGCCTGGTAGCAATTTCTTGCTGCTAGGCGTTTACACTGTTTCTACTCGTGCTCTAAAGATATTCTCGCTCTCGCGAGAGTCGACCCGCTCTCTGCTCTTACGCCCCAAGGTTCTCTCTCAAGTTGCCCTGGGCGATCTCCGGCGCCATGATGACATGCAGATATACATGTCATCTTAGGCCTTTTACTTAGAATTATGAAGGTTGTTAGGAAGAAAATGCGTCGATCATGATAGAAATTCATAAGAATATGAGCTTGCGTCGATCAACATGTCGAATCTCAACTACCCATTATTTTACGTTAATTATGCGTTCAATGTTCTATTTTTATAGCCAATGCAGGAAATGAAAGCAAACGCAGAAACCAGACCATCACATAGACGACTGCATGCGGAGAAACACTCCATCGCAAGGCAAACGCATCGATCAACGCATGGATGTTGCGGTAATCATCCGTATGCATCCATCGCATGGGAGTTGTGCTCGTCAAGCGAATGCGGTCATCATGTATAGTTGCGGTGTTAAACGAATGTGGCCATTGAATGATTGCGGCTATGCGACAACGCATTCTAATGGGATCAACACAAGGCAGGTAGAATGAACGCATCATCGCATCTACCTCGAGAAAATCCGAAGATGATGTTAACAATTCACCTACCATGCCGTTAGTGGCAGAGATTCAGAAAAGGACTAACGCACCGAACGTCAGACTTAGAGCAGTCCAGTCAATGCTGTCGGTGACCCAAGCTCTATAAATAGAAGTCGATGAGCTGAAATTCATTTCATCCAAGGTTTTCGCCTAAGGTTCGTCTATAGCGGATCCTTGCGATCTAGAAAAATGCGTGAGAAGATGGTTGAGAGTTCTTCACCTCCTTCATCCATTTTGAGTGGTGACCAGACCCTTTGACCGGAGCTAGATCTTGAGAGAGTTAGTTCCTCCGCCCATCCATGGCACCACCGGCAGCCTTGACGCACATCCGCTGGAAGCAAATCTTTGCTTCCAGTCGGTCATTTCTTTTCCTTTCTTTTCTTATATTGTATTGTATAACATTTTGGAATTAAGAAATTAATACAATGTGTTTTCAATGCATTTCTCTTTTTCTTTGACTTCATCTCCATCTTCTTGCTTAGCATCTTTACTTTCATTGCAATACTTAGTGGGATTGCGTGGGTATTGCGTACTTAGTCATGTGGATTAGGGATATGAAGCATGTAGCGAACTACCGAGAGGTATGCATTGCACGAGTATGTGAGTAACCTTATTTGCTTAGTGTGAAGCTGCTGCAATGCCTGTCTATAGGCTAACGCATTGCTTGTCTATAAGTGAAGTCAGCAAAAATCAACTGCCCGAGAGGGTAAGGGTTGGTTGCATTAAGTACTGTATGCGTTGTTCACTAGGGATAGTAACAACCTTGCGTTAACCAAGTTCATGTGTCTGTCTTGTCTTATGTTGTGCCCAACACCCCTTTAAAGCCACTCGAGAGAGAGTCTAAAGAAAGAACCTAATGACTCGAGAGAGCTAGGTTAGAATCTAGACTCAAGAGAGTGAGATTAGATCGGCATAAGCAAGAGATAGGGACTTAGAGATAAACTCTGTTTGTCAACACTGCATCGCATGCACCCTAGGAATAGGAATGATGATATGTGGTCACCTTGTTTGTGTATCATCGCATAGACAAGAATTAGAGGCTTATGTGTAGGCCCTATAGACACCTCTGCACATACATCGCATGCGTTCTAGCATTAGAAGCCGTAGCATTCGCACCGAGAGGTGGTTTACTATTGTATGAGTGTTGTATGATCGCATTAGTTTGTGTTGACTAGGGTTGCCCTTGCGATCATTCTTAAGTTTTGCAATGAAAACATCTTCGCATTTAATCCATTTTCCCACACATTTATTTCATGTCAAGGTTTGTCGCATCTTTACCTTTCATGCATATTCTCATTGCATTGTCTGTTAGATAGAAGTAGGAGTAGGATTAACGTAGTAATATCCCCTTCATTCTTTTATTCAACCGCTGCATGCACAATCACCGCAAACATATAGTTACAAGTCCCTGTGTTCAATCTCGGATTACTCGAGAAACTTGCATTCATGTTATACTTGGTGTGAATGCAAGAAAACTTGTGGCAGGACGCATGGTCATCGCATACATTCGTTAACGAAATTTTCATTCCAACGCATGACCATCGATGCATGACTATCAACGTATATCTTAGGAACATGCATCGCATAATGCGTCGATGGGATTTGGTTGTCGAGTAAAATTGATTTCCAATTTCCATGCATCACGCCACCACTCTTCTCTTGCTCTACCGTAAAATGGAAAAGAAAGCTATGAATAGGAGCAACTAGTTAACTCGTCAACTGATCAACCCCTTTTCTGAAGAATGCACTTGGTATTTATAGGGTATCAATGGTGAAAGGCGACTTCTCTCTCCCGGTTGTACAAATGGGACAGCTTTAATTCCTGATTGATGCACCAAATAATTATCACCGATAAAGCTGAATGTACTTCGTGATCGTTATCGGTTGTCAATTTAATTTGGATCCGACTGTCATCAGCTTTTTGTCCCATCACTCTTAATTATCCTTTCACCTGGATGCGCCCACCATGTTGCACTGACCAAGTTGTAACGATTCTTCTGGGGCGAATGTTTGCGAGCAAGATCAATGCAAAGCCTTGTGGTGAAGTTGCGCTCGACCAATGAATTCCTATGATCGCAATCTTTGCATTGCATTAACGCATATTCTGCACAAAAATATAAAGATCAACTGTTCTAATGCGTTGGATGCATGCAGCTGCAATATTATAGATTTTATGCTTAATGGATGCAATTTAATCATATTTCATCAACGCAATCCAACATTGTTTAAGAACTTAGCACTATGATAACGTGCATTTCTGCCCGTTATCACACCCCTAAATTTAAACAATGCTTGTAAGCTAAAGATTCCTTTAGCAAGTCCACTGCAAAGTTCTTTTCCTATATTTCTCAAGGATACTTCATTCAAGTCCTATATACTAGAATTTTCTTAAGTCTTATTCAAGTCTCTTCCTAAAATATTTCTAAGACTTAGGGATTGCAAGCTTAACTTTCAAAAGGACTTTACTAAATTTCAGAATATCACATGATTTATTTAAAAAAAAAAAATAAAAATCCTCCAGGGTGTCAAATGATTCATCCTTGCACAAAAATTTTCTTTATTGCTATTTTTTTTCTGACCTTGTGCTGATCCGAGTGCCTTGCCTTCGTTTTGGCTTACCCCTACGGGTGTCATGCGGACATCCAACTACTAGCAATGCACTCTTTCTTAGACTAAACTCATACCGATTTGGCATTGGAGTTGTAGTCATTGATTTATGCGTTGATCCTGGTGACTTACTTTCGTTTTGGCTTGCCCCCACGTGTGTCAAGCGGACATCCAACTACAGGTAAGTGCCTTTCACAACTTAACTTTTATAAATATGGGTTTCCCATTGCGAAGTTGATAGTGGAGTTGTTATTTTCATATATATATATATATATATATATATATATATATATACATATTTATAGCAAAGGTCGAAAATAAATAGCTCACCCCCAAATTTAAATTGCGGCAATGTCCTCATTGCCAAAAGAAATTAAAATAAGTCATGCGATGGCCATAGAATGCATTGTAAAGAGAGTTTGAAAGAAAGCTAGCAAACCCCTAACTTCTAGAAATATTTCATGAGGCGACTATCTTAAGATTAAGTTGACTCTAATATATGCGGAAGAGATAGAAGCATAATTGTCATCATTGAAATCATACTTGGCAAAGAAACAGAATGCGGTAAACTACTAAATTTATCTATGTCAAATGATTGTGGTGATTAAAGAGGATGCGGTGCTAAAACTTTGAAGACTAAAATGCAATGTGATAGCGCAAAATTGGAAATAAAGATGAGGAAGAGTACACCCCCAATTTTTGCGTTGTCGCCCGCATTGTATTGGCGCATCCATCTTTGCGGTGATCTCTCTTCTTTGGGTTGCAGTGATGGACTAAGATAAGTGCTTCTTCGCGTAACATCTCCGCAATCCAGCGCCTCGATCATTGTAAGAAAAACAAAGAGAGGGTCGAATTATTTTAAACAAAATAAAAAATCGTTATCGCAATTTTTTTTTTGTTGAATAACGATAGTGATAGTAGAATAAGGATAAATCAGAATTGAAAAGATAGTGAAAATTCCAAGTATGGAGAAAAGAGTTGAAGACTTGAGGTTTCTCAAAACTTGCGTCCCTGATAAGTTGCGATCATTTGATAACACAGGGACCACCTACTTCCTTCTTCATTCAAAGTCTCTTAGTTCCACGGAGTCGACTTGGTGATGCCAGTCTTCTCCATGGTATGCCTTTACTCGCTGCCCATTGACTTTGAATACGTTGGTTCCATCGTCATTTGATAATTCCACCGCGCCATGCAGAAGTACTTGTCGAATTATGAATGGTTCGGACCAACGTGACTTTAGCTTTCCCGAGAAGAATCCCAGATGTGAATTGAAAAGCAAGACTTTTTGCCCGACTTGGAGGTTCTTACCGCATATGCATTGATCATGCCAACGCTTGGTGTGCTCTTTATAAATCTTCGCATTTTCATATGCGTTGTTCCTCCATTCTTCTGGCTCGTCCAGTTGCATTTTTCGCGCTTCCCCTGCCTTCTTCAAATCAAAATACAACTTCTTTACCGCCCATAGTGCCTTATATTCCAGCTTCAAAGGCAAGTGACACGCCTTACCAAATACCAGTGCATAGGGGGACATACCTATGGGTGTTTTAAATGCGGTCCGATATGCACACAATGCATCGTCAAGATTTTTTGCCCAGCCTTTCCATGAAGGCTTTACTACCTTCTCAAGTATCAATTTAATTTCTCGATTGGACACTTCAGCTTGACCATTCATTTGCGAATGGTATGCGGTGGCCACTTTGTGGAGGATATTGTACTTGCACAATAGCTCATTGATATTGTGATTGACAAAGTGTGATCCTTCATCACTTATGATGGCATGGGGAGTGCCAAAACGATTGAAAATATTTTTCTTCAAGAACTGGGAGACTACTGCCGCATCACTTGCGGTGCATGTGTTGCCTCTACCCACTTGGAGACATAGTCGACACTAATAAAATATAGTTCTTACCATTCGAAGGGGGGAATGGTCCCATGAAATCAATTCCCCAAACGTCAAATAGTTCCAGCTCCAAGATAGTGTTCATTGGCATTGCGTTCTTCCATAAAATGTTGCCTGTGCGTTGACACTGATCACATTTCATTGCGTAGTCAGCTGCATCCTTGAATAATGAAGGCCAAAAGAATTCACTTTGCAAAACTTTGGTTGTACTACATTGCCCTCCAAAGTGCCCTCCATATGGCGAATCGTGGCACTGTGACAATATGCGTTGTTGAGCAGCATTTGGTACACATAATCGAATGATTTGGTCTGCACCTCTTTTATACAGATTCGACTCATCTCAATAATAGTGTCTGCATTCATTCTTGAGCTTCTTCTGTTGATGATAGGTATAATCTTCAGGAAATTTTTCACAAACCAAATAATTAACGATGTCCGCATACCAGGGCAATTCTTCTATGTGGAACAACTGCTCGTCCGGGAACACAGCACTCACCTCAGATTCATTGCGGTCAACCTCGGGATTTTCCAATCTGGACAAGTGATCCGCAACTTGATTCTCTGTCCCCTTCCGATCAATTATTTCAATATAAAATTCTTAAAGGAGGAGAACCCATCTGATCAACCTCGGCTTTACATCCTTTTTTGTCATTAAATATTTGATTGCCGAGTGATCAGTGTGAATGAATACCTTGGTTCCCAACAGATATGCCCTGAATTTCTCCAACACAAAAATCACAGCCAGAAGTTCTTTCTTAGTGGTGGTATAATTTATTTGAGCAGGGTTTAGAGTTTTACTCGCATATGCGATGGGGTGCAAAATAGTTTTCTTCTTTTGCGCTAATGCAGCCCCCATCGCATACCCACTCGCGTCGCACATGATTTCAAATGGCATTGTCCAATCTGGCGCAATTAGTACGGGCGCGGTAATCAGCGCATCTTTTAATACTCTGAATGCGTTGAGGCAATTGTTGTCAAACTCAAATTTCCTGTCCGCCTCTAACAACGCACTCAGTGGTCGTGCTATCTTAGAAAATTCTTTGATGAATCGTCTATAAAATCCAGCGTGCCCCAAGAAGCTTCGCACAGCCTTCACGTTGGTTGGAGGTGGGAGTTTTTCAATTGCTTCAATCTTTGCTTTGTCCACCTTTAACTCTTTCTGGGAGACCTTGTGTCCCAACACTATACCCTCTTTCACCATGAAGTGACATTTTTCCCAATTAAGCATCAGGTCCGTCTCTTCACATCTCTTCAGAATTTTCTCCAAATTGGCTAAGCAGACTTCATAAGTATTCCCATATACAGAGAATTCATCCATAAATATTTCCACTGAGTCCTCGAGAATGTCTGAAAAGATCGCCATCATACACCTTTGGAACGTGCTCAACGCATTACAGAGGCCAAACGGCATGCGGCAAAAAACGAATGTCCCATATGGGCTGGTGAATGTGGTATTGTCTTGATCTTCAAGAGCTATCATGATTTGATTATATCCGGCATACCCATCCAAAAAGCAGTAGAAATCATTCCTTGCTAGTCTGTCCAGCATTTGATCGATGAATGGCAGAGGGAAGTAATCTTTCTTTGTGGCCGCATTCAACTTGCGGTCGTCCATGCATATGCGCCATCTAGTGATGGTTCTTTGTGGTTTTAATTCATTGTTCTCATTTGGAACTGCCGTCATTCCGCCCTTCTTTAGCACACATTGCACGAGGCTGACCCACGTGCTATCTGCTATGGGATAGATAATGCCTGCATCCCGCCACTTGATAATCTCCTTTTTGACGACCTCCTTCATCGCAGGGTTAAGTCTACTTTGATGTTCAATTGTTGCTTTGTGGTCGTCTTCAAGACGAATGTGGTGCATGCAGTACGTAGGGCTAATTCCTCTGATGTCAGTGAGTGTCCAGCCAATTGCTCGCACATATTTCTTGAGAATGCTCATCAATGCATTCTCTTGATCTTCGCTGAGCGAAGAGGAAATTATCACTGGCAGCTTCTCATTCTGCCCCAGAAATGCGTACTTCAAATGGGTTGGTAGGGTTTTCAGTTCCAGTGTTGACGGTTTCATGAGGAAAGGTTGTGTTGTTTTTCTTTCTTCTTACGTTGCGATCATTTCTTCTTCTTTGTTTGTTTTTGCTACGATCGCATTGCAGGCAGCTACGGATGCATTGGCATCCTCTTCCTCACACTCTTCATCAAACTTTTCTTCTTCAATCAAACTCAAGTCATCATCAGAATCTTTCAGGTCTTCCTCATCCGAAAGTTTCATGGCACGAATTATATTAAATTTGAGCTTCTGTCCGTTTATACTCAAAGTGATTTCTCCCTTGTGCACATCAATTTGAGCATGACCCGTTGATAGGAAAGGTCACACCAAAATGATGGGCACATCTTTGTCCGCTTCATAGTCTAGAATGATGAAGTCAGCTGGCAAAATAAATTTATTAATCGTGATCAGCACATCCTTCACCTTACCTTCTAGATGAACCAGGGATCTGTCAGCCAATTGGAGAGTCACTGACGTGAGCATAAGTTTCCCCACATTTAATTGTCTAAAAATTGATAGCGGCATCAAATTTATGCTGGCCCCCAAGTCACACAAGGCTTGCCCAATATAGAGTCCTCCTAGAAGCAAGGAATAGTGAAGCTCCCAGGATCGCTCATCTTCGGTGGGATAATGGATTTGGAACTTTATGTTAATGCCACCGTGGCAAATTTTCCAATGCCTCTCTTCTTAGTTACCATGTCCTTCAGAAACTTGGCATAGGCAGGCATTTCCTTAATCGTTTCATTGAAAGGAATGTTACATGTAATTGCTTTAACATAGATAAGAAGCGTTGGTATTGTACCTCTTCGTTTTTCTTCTTCCTTAATCTTTATGGGAAAAGTGGTAACTGAACTTTCACGGTTCCCATTTCATTTGACTTTGAGGTCGACGCAACTTCAGGTTCCACTACTTCATTTTCTCTTTTTTCTTTTTGCGTTACCATAATCTCAGGCTCCATTGCGATGGAAGTTGTTCTACTCTAATCCTTCTTTTCTCCCTCCATAGTCTTTACATTGCACAATATCACAACCTGACATTGCTTCTTACCTGATCCCTGGGTTGCGTGGAAGTTCGGTAGAACTTGGCAACACCTCTTGCAGTCTACTTTTCAGCTCATTCACAATCTGGCCCATTTGCAATTCGAGGTTGCGGATGGACGTAGCCTGACTTTGAAGCACTGTCTCGTTTTTCTCTATGTACTGCTTCAATATGCTCTCCAGAGAAGAAGATTGTGGTGGTTGTTGTGAGCTACTTTCTTGATTGCTCTGTTGACTATTGTTGTGTTGAAAGAATTCTGGTGGCTCTTCTTTTTGTGCCACAGATTGAAAATTTTGTTGTTGATTCTTCCAGGCAAAATTAGGGTGGTTTCTCCATCTGGGGTTGTAAGTGTTTGAAAAGGGATTATTCTTTACAAAATATACAGACTGTGGATTTTGTGGGCAATCTTCCATCGCATGCCCATCACAGCAAGTCGCACACATTGCAGTGTTTTGACTTATTGCGTTAATTTGCCCACCTTGTGGTGTTGGGCTGTTGATCGCCATTCCTTGAATCAAATTCATCATTGCGGCCATTTGGTTTTGTAATGAAACAATAACACCATTGTTTGCGTTAGAATTTTTAAGTCTCAATCTCTGGTCACTCTCCCTCCAGTCTTCATGGTTCTTAGAGATGCGGTCCAGGATATTCTTCACCTCATCATAAGTTTTGTCAAGTAGACCACCAGCGGCTGCCACATTGGCAACGGTCTACGAAGTGGGATTCAAACCATGATAGAAAATTTCCATTTGAAGGAAGTCTAGTAGCCCATTATGCGGACAATCCTGGACCAACCTTTTAAACCTCGCCCAAGCGTCGCTGAGCGATTCGTCTATATCTTGTTCAAAATTTGTAATAAGCTTCCTTTGTCTTATGTTCTTGGTAGGTGGAAAATACTTTTTCATGAATTTCTCCACTACCTACTCCCAAGAAGTAATCTCTCCTGGTTCGAGCGAATAAGCTCATTTCCTAGCCTGATCACAGAGAGAAAACGGGAACAACGTTAGTCGAATTTCTTCAACAAAGATGTTCGGGAACACAAAAGTATTGCAGATTTCAATAAAACTTTAGAGGTTGGCGTGCGGATCCTCACCACGCCTTCCTCTGAATTGACTCGCAGTCTGGATAATCTGTAGCATCACCGGTTTCATTTGCCAATAGAATCGGATTCGCCATGACATTGTTATCATTTGGTGCTCCACCTCCAGGCTGCCCCACCATCTCTTCTTTATCGGATTGTGGTTGCTGTTGGCGGTCTCGTAGTCTTCTTCAAAATGTTCTCTCAATCTCCGAGTCGTAGTTCACCAGAGATTGAGAGTTCTATAAATAAATCACAAAAATTACCATTAACAACTATTTTTCCGAAGTCCCCAGCAACGGCGCCAAAAACTTGATGCGTTATTTTATTAAGTGGAAATATGGATGATATGTGTTGATGGAATTGCGTTGTGTACTCAAGTTTCCCCAGCGAAATTGAAGTGTAAATTCCTCTGAGTTTCTTGGTAAGTCCAGGGTCGAACACAAGGACTTATGAAAATAGTTGCGTTGGTGATTTTTATGAAGACTTGAGGTAACCAGTTAAATAAAAAAATCGTTGGGTTTGTTGTTTGCGTTGATGAAAATAAATAATGAATGCAGCGGAGTTTGAAAAGATTTGGTAAATGGGAAATATGATGAATATGCAGTGAACGGGTTGAAAAAAGTTTCGGCTAACACTCCTTAGAATGTGTTCATGCTTTGCGATCACGCAACTTGCATACAATAGTAAACCACCTCTCAGCGTGAATGCTATGGCTTCTAAGGCTAGAACGCATGCGATTAATATGCGATAAGTCTACAGGGTTTACACATAAACCTCTATCTCTATTTATGCGATGACAACATGACATTCACACAAATATGCGACCACATAATATCATTCCCATTCCTAAGATGCATGCGATGCAAGTTGACAAACAAAGCTTATCTCTAAGTCCATATCTCTTATTTATGCAAGCCTAATCTTGCTCTTTCGAGTCCAGATTCTAACCTAGCTCTCTCGAGACATTATGTTCTTTCTTTAGATTCTCTCTCGAGTAACTCTAAAGGGTATTTTGCACAGCATAAAACAAGGAAAGCAAGCAATGAACTTCCTAGGACATGTTAGCTTAGTTCTTCTCAACCCATTCAACTAATTTAGCTACTCATGTGTATTAAGATAGTGAACAGATGTAGAAATAGAACTTTCATTAAATAGATATGAAGATGAAGTACAAAATAACAATGCAAGTATAGTAAAGAGCTTGGTAGCAATTTATTGCTGCCAGGCGTTTACACTATTTCTACTCATGCTCTACAGATATTCTCGCTCTCGCGAGAGTTGGCCCGCTCTCTGCTCTTACGCTCCAAGGTTTTCTCTCTCGAGTTGCCTTGGGCGATCTCCGACACACCTTCTTCCTTGCGTCCGCCTTAAAAATGGAAGAAAACTATGGACAGAGGCGTGAACTTGTAAAGTGATGAAGTAATCGACCGCTTAACCCCTTCTTTGAAGAGTGCATTTGGTATTTATAGAGTTTCCATGGTGAAAGTCGGCTTCTCTCTCTCGGTTGTATAGATGGGACAGCTTTAATTCCTGATTGACGCGCTGGATGATTGTTACCGATAAAGCTGAATGTACCTTGACCGACCTTATATTCAAATGTGATTTGAATTTCAAGAAAATGAATGTGGATTCATGCTCGGGAGGTCAAAATTAGGCAACACGAAAAAAATCATAAAAAGTCAAATGTTGACTTTTTAGTCAAAGTTTGACTTTGACCAAATGACTATTTTGCCCTTTGACTAAAGTTAGTGGGAAAATCCAAACTTTTTTTGGATAATTCCACTAACAAAATAGTGGGCTAGGTGTTGGCTTATAGTTGAGACATTAAGCCCACTAAGATAGTGGATTATAAGTGTTGGGTTTTTATGGATTTGGTTCATGCAATTGTTGCATGATTTCTTATATAAAATGGGCTTTCATTTTTGGATTAAAGAGTTTTGCCAATTTTGCCAAATAGTTTTTCAAAATTTGGCTAAAAAAAAGGGAAAACCCAAAACTAAAATTCCATCTTATTTTTTCCCATCTCTTCTCTCTCTCGATTTCTTGCTCCACCGGGTCCCACAACCCCATTCTGAGTCCAGGGGATAGTACGTCAACTCTAGTGGTGGTTCGAAAGAGTTCGGGTCGAGATTCAGCGAGCAGAAGCGATTTTCGGGAGCTTTAAAAGTAAGTTAATTACTATTTTTTTTCCTTCAAATTGCATGTTTTTCCTTTAAGTTAAACGCAATTAGAGTGTAATTAGATCCTAATTCCGCTGCGTATGTCTCGTGTTCCATTACGGGGCTGCCTCGGGACCCAATTTTTGTGAGTGAACTTTCCGGCGGGCAAAAACGCGAAAACGTACCCAGGGGTTAAGAACAATGAAAAACATATGTATGGCAAACGATTTTGTGAACGGAGCTCATTTGGGGCCCCAAGTAGGCTATTGGGCCCGGTGGGGCTACACCGGGGCCCAATTTTTGTGTGCGAACTTTTCGACGGGCGAAAATGCGAAAACGGACCCAGGGGTTCAGAACGATGAAAAAAAGCTATGCGCCAGATGGTTTGCTGAACAGAGCTCATTTGAGGCCCCAAATGGCTATCGGGTTAGGCGGGGTTGCCCGGTGTCACACCTCCTCCCAAGCCGTAAACCCCAAGACTGGGAAGGGAGTGTGAGAGTGACTATATAGCATCCTAAGACAATACTCATGCTCAATATGTCCCCCATGTCTCTATAAATTTTTAATAGGTTTACAACATTCCCCCTATCTATCTATACATATAATTAAATTTTCTCTCTATTCTTTGTTACATGGTCTGAGCTGTGCCCTGAGAGTTTACCAAATCTTGAGATGGTGGTGGTGAGTGGTGGACTCCTCTTCGAACGCTCCGCTTTGCTACCTGGGGGGGGGGGGGGGGGATATAAGAAAACATTTGGAAAACATGAGCTAATAAGGCCAGTGAGTGGTATATTTTCTTATAAACGAAACTTTGATTTATCAAAAATAAACTTTTGGGGAAAACAACATGCAATCAGAAACACATTAATACCATTTCAAATTCATTCCCTCAGCCAAGCCGTTGAATCATTTCCTGTTAATGGCCAACTACTGTCAACACAACAACACAACGACAATTTTATGGAAACTTTCCCTATACTCCATTTTCCCGCCAATGTGCACATCGACCATTTCTTTCTTGCTAGTTATGCTTAGGTAACTTGGCCATATTTTCTCGCCGGTCGTCACCGACTATCATTTCCCGCCGACTGAAGCCGACCATATTTTCCCGCCAAGTACCCTTTTCAAGCATACTAACCATTTCCCGGGTATAATTCTAGTTTCCATCATAATATAACATGCAATATCACGATAATCACAACAGAAATCATGCATCCCTACCCATGCACATTTGACATTACCCTCTACGTACAAGGCTCATATATACATATACATACATAAATAAAAAAAACACATAGTAACCACTCACCGTCAGGAAATCCTCCTAATGCAATTTACTCGTAAATATCTTCCCTACTAAGACCAAATTGGAATTTGAGCAGCACCTCCTTCGAATTTCCTTCCTTCTAGACCAACGGCAGCCTATTCACTAAAAACTCACTCTCTCTATAGGATTTTTACTACTGGAATTTGTTTTGGAATGAGTTTAACTTTCAGGCGGGGCCTCTTATTTATAGCTGTTCTGAGCTCCTTTCTATGCAACAACTCACCATACAAATGGCTTCTTCTTAAGCTACCCACGCTAACTTAGACTAACCGAACTTTGAGTTGTCTAATTCTTAGTTCGTCAACCAAAATTACCTTAATTTGCATGTAATCTTAGCCGTACACTACTTCTTTAAGTCTTCCTGCATAAAATCTCCCTTTGCCACATCAACCACTTAATTTTCGAATTAATTATCCAAATTATTAATGAACGCGTCTAGCCCCTTTAAAATGCATCCGTCTGTTCAATCTCGCTCTCTCCACTCTCGTGGCTCTCGCTCTCTCTGACTTTCTCGATGGTTCTGCTCTTGTGGCTCTCGCTCTCTCCCACTTTCTCGCTGGCAGATCTCGCTCTCTCCTACTTTCTCGTTCAAACTCTCGTTCTCTCTCATTTTCTCGCTCAAACCAATCTCACTCTCTCCCATTCTCTTGCTCAAACCAATCTCGCTCTCTCCCATTCTCTTGCTCAAATCAATCTCGCTCTCTCCCATTCTCTCGCTGCCTCCACTCTCGCTGGTGTCGCTCTCTTCAAACTCGCTGGTGTCACTCTCTCCTATTTTCTCTTCACTCTTGCTTGGCATCACGCGTAGGACAGTTGTTTCGTCCAACGCTTCCATCACCGCATGCCCTTCGTAACACGTAGACAATACTTAAACCATTGCGTTATTCCATACTTAAATTCATTTATCTTGGTTTTCTTGCATCTAAATTCCTCATAATTTTATTATCTATACATTTTATATCCTATTTTCTCATGCCTTCCAAATTAAGGTTAAGGTATTATATTTACCACCCATTAAATAAAATTTTGTCCTCGAAATTTGAACTGACAATATTTTATACCCACATTTTATTGATTGAATGAGTACAATTACATACCTAGCTTCTACTCTAATCCTCTAAGATTTTCTTTTTCCCTTTCTCAGCATCAAGCATATTTTCTTCCCTAGTCTGTGTTATTCCGTTTATTTGTCCAATCGTCTTTTTTCCCATTTCATCTCTTCTTCCTCCAACACTACCTTCTTCCCTTGTAGTTGTTGGCTTCATTCCCTGGTTGTTTCTTTGTTGTGTATTTTTGGCTTCCAAATTCATCAACTGGGGACATCCTCGTTTAAAGTGCTCTGGTTTGTTACAATTATAACATGTACGTATTCGTCCTTGGGTTTTCTCCCAACATCTTCCCCAGCGATACTGGTTATAGATTGTGCATCTAGGTTTCTGGTTTATACTGGCCATCGACTCCTTTATCAAATTTTCATGTTCGGAGTCCGCTCTCGTACCTGCAATTCCTTTCTTTTTCCATATACTTCTTCCTTTCGCCACCAACTCATTAAGAATTCTTTTTCCGGTCCTACTTCTTCCGCCGTTAAACTTCTTTCTATTCGCATTGCAACTTCTGTTAATTTTGAAAACTCTCCCCATTCTCTGCGATTGCTGTAATAGGAGTTTGAATTTCTTGTTTCAATCCGGTCTCAAACCTTCGACAGTGTTCCTTTTCATCCGCTACTATGTTTAAAGCATACTTAGATAATTTTGTATACTTTAGTTCATACTCTGTTATAGTCATGCTTCCCTGCATGAGCGTAGGAATTCATCTTGCTTCATATCCCTGTATGATCGGGGATAAAATCTTTCGAAAAATGCTCTTCAAAACTCCTCCCAACATATTTCCTCTTGATTGGCTCTCCTATTCTTTAGTAGCTTCCACCAATCTTCTGTTTGTTTTTGCAGTAAGAATGTGGCAAGACTTACCTTACGGTTTTCATGGTATCTCATCACCTGAAAACATTTTTCTAGTTGGTTCATCCAAGCTTCTGCGTCTACAACGTCTTTGGTTCCTTCAAAATTTGTGACTCTCAAAGCTTTTAACCGTTCTATCCCATATTTGTTTTCGGGATCAGGTTGTATATGTTCTAGGCTCGCCTAAAGTCGTTGGGTAAATTTGTCCATTTGTTCCTCCTCTCTAGATTTTTCCTTTGGATGGCTCGAGGCACTTTCACTCTCGTTTCCGGAAGGTTGCCTTGTTCTACGTTTCCCACTTCTCAGCATTTTGTCTACAATCATTCACATATAAATTAGACATATGTTGTTAACATACTATTTTTATTTATGAACATTGTTGCTATTTACATTACTAGTTTTCTTCAGTCTACATAGTTACTTGTTTACTCGTTCTCTGGTAGTCGTAAGTTTTCAAAGTTAAGGCGCATCCTCTCGTTTCTCCATACACACCTTTCTTGAACATGTCCTATTTCCTTACAGAAAATACAAAATTTATAGGATTCCGTGTTGTTAGAGTCATAGGTGGGTTGTTCCTCAAATTCAATCACGATACGTCAAGGAATATCCTTCTTTGCTGCACACGCCCATTCTTGGTCCACCATCAGTTCAGGAAATATGTTGTTACTTCCTGAACTCGAACCTCCGGCCAGTTCTCGTTGATATTTTTCCTGAATCTCTCTTGTTTTTCTCTGAAAAGTATAACAATTTTTGCGGATATGGCCAACCTTGCCACACCCATAGCAAATTCTGGTCCCTTTCAGACACAGACTGCTATGATTTTTATCACATTGTGGACATCCCATGTTAGCTCAGGATTCCACCAAATTCGCGTTGTTTAAGGTAATAGTGTTATTATTCACACTATCTTTAGATTTTTCAAGGTTATCCCCTGGGTTAGCATCGCGGGTCCCATCTTGCGTTCTAGAGTCGTTCCCCCACCAATTTCTTTCGCTCAGATCCATTTCCTACAGTAGACATTTTTCAGGTTACTACTTACTAGTTATTTTCCACTTCTCCCTTTTTCCCAGGATTTCCTATGTCCACCCACTATATTTTTTTCCTAACCTCTTTTTGATTTAATTCTAGGTTTTCCTAGTATAGTTTATCATACTTATGTTTTTTCTTTTAAGGTGGTGACTTACCCTAACTTTTCTTACTTGGCTTTTCCTACCTTAGGTAGGCCTTTTCCTGAGACCGTCGTGGCTCTAAACTTATCCCTTTTATTATATATTTTTGTCTTATTTTCCTAGATCCCATTTATGCCTAGGCTAGACTCAACTTTCATTTTCATTCCTTCCCCAAGTTTTACGTAAACCTTTGCTCTGATACCAAGTTGGTATCAACTTAAACTTTATACTCAATCTCCTCCCAGGTGTTACGTATACCTTTTCTTTAATACCAAGTTGTCACACCCTCTCCCAAGTCGTAAACCCCAAGACCGGGAAGGGAGCGTGAGAGTGACTATATAGCATCCTAAGACAATACTCATGTTCAATATGTCCCCCATGTCTCTATAAATTTTTAATAGGTTTACAACATTCCCTCTATCTATCTATACATATAATTAGGGGCCCCAAATGGCTATCAACTTTTGTGCGTGAACTTTCCAGTGGGCGAAAACGCGAAAACGGACCCGGGGGTTAAGATCGATGAAAAAAAGTTGTGCACTAGAAGGTTTTGCGAACAGAGCTCAGTAGAGGCCCTAAATGGCTATCACGCCTGGCGGGCTGCTCCGAGGCCCAATTTTTGTCCGCAAACTTTCCGGCGGGCGAAAACGCGAAAACGGACCCAGGGGTTAAGAACAATGAAAAATAGTTGTGCGCCAGACGGTTTTGCGAACGGAGCTCATTTGGGACCCCAAATGACTATCGGGCCCAGCGAGGCTGCCCCGGGTCCCACATTTTGTGCGCGAACTTTCCGGCGGGCGAAAACGCGAAAAAGAACCCAAGGGTTAAGAACGATGAAAAAAAGTTGTGCGCCAGATGGTTTTGCGAACAGAGCTTATTTAGGGCTCCAAATAGCTATTGAGCCCGGTGGGGCTGCCCTGGGCCCAATTTTTGTGCGCGAACTTTCCGGCGGGCGAAAACGCGAAAATGGACCCAGGGGTTAAGAATGATTAAAAAAAGCTGTGCACCAGAAGGTTTTGCGAACAGAGCTCATTTGGGGCCCCAAAAGACTATTGGGCCCTGCAGGGTTGCCCCTGGGCCCAATTTTTGTGTGCGAACTTTCCGGCGAGCGAAAATGCGAAAATGGACTCAGGGGTTAAGAACGATGAATAAAAAGCTATGAAACAGACAGTTTTTTTAACAGAGCTCATTTGGGGCCCCAAATGACTATCGGGCCCGGCGGGGCTGCCCCGGGGACCAATTTTTGTGTGCGAACTTTTTAGCGGCGAAAACGGACCCAAGGGTTAAGAATGATGAAAAAAGCTTTGCGTCAGACGGTTTTACAAACGTAGCTCATTTGAGGCACCAAATGGCTATCGGGCCTGGTGGGGCTGCCTAATAACTGGCAGAAATGCACGTTATTACAACGCAAAGATATAAAACAATGTAGGATTGCGACAGTAAAAATATGTAAAATCGTGTCCAAAAGCATTAAGTTTAGAACATTGCGATCGCATTCGTCCATCGCATTAAAGCAGCTAATTTACGTATTTTGTGCAGGAAAATGCGTTGGGGCAAGGCAGAATTGTGATCCAAGAAATCCAGCATCCGAGCGCATTAAAAGATTGCGACCACAAGGCTATTCGATCATATGCGTTCGCGAATATTTGCTCAAGAAAGTAGCCGTATATCGAGGTGAAAGCTTAAAAAATCATGATGGGACAGAAAGCCGATGACGGTCGAATCCTTTTTTAGTTGACAAGCCATTAACGACTGATGACATGCAAAAATGCATGTCATCTTAGGTCTTTTATTTAGAATTATGAAGACTGTTAAGCAGAATATGCGATAATTATGTTAGGAATTCATGAGAAAAGGAGCTTGTGGCATTCAGCATTGAGAATCTTGGCTAACCCATTATTATGTGTTATTATGCGTGGCTATTTTTGTAGCTGACATAAGAAGTGGACGCAAATGCGGAAGCCGGACTACTGCATAGACGACCGCATGCGGAGAAACTCTCCATCGCAAAGGCGAATGCATACGAACAATGCATGGGTGTTGTGGTGATCAACCGCAAGCGTCCATCGCATAGGAGTTGCGATCGTCAAGCAATTGCAATCATCGTGTAGAAGTTGTGGTATTAAGCGAATGCAGTCACTGCACGATTGTGGCTACACGATAACATAAACTAGTGGGATGAACGCAAGGTTGGTGGAATGAATGCGTCAATGCATATCTCTTTCCTATCAACGCGTCATCCCAAAACCAAAAATTTCATTTTTTCCCATCTCTTTCTCTCTCTCGGTTTCTTCATCCACTGGGTCCCACAACCCGGTTCTGAGTCTGGAGGATAGTAGGTCAACTCTAGTGGTGATCCAAAAGAGTTTGGGTCGAGATTTAGCGAGGAAAAGCATTTCAAGAGCTTCAAAGGTAAGTTAATTACTGTTTTTCCTTCAATTGCATGCATCTTTTCCTTTAAATTAAAAGCAATTAGAGTGTAATTAGGTCCATATTCCGCTGCGTATGTCTCGAGTTCCATCACGCATGACCACCAACGCATGATAATCAATGAATACTTTAAGAACATGCATCGCATATTGCGTTCATTTAATTTTAGTTATCAAGTCCTCGACGATTTGGTAATCTAAATTTCCATCATCAAGTTTTTGTTGCCGTTGTCGGGGACTTGGCAGCTAATTGTTTGTTGAGTTTTGTGTCTCTACAGGCAACCTTTTTGTCTTGGGAGTATTGTAACTTGTTGATAACTTGCAGAAATACAAGTTATTTATGCTGCCTTATCTAGATATTGCGGCCAAAAGAGAAGAAATATGCGCCAATTGTATGAAAATTAGCTTAGAAAGACAATAATTCTGAATTATCGCAATTACACCCACTAACATCATTAAGATGGAAGAAAAGGAGATTTCTACTCTGTTTTGCAGGAAACCAAGTCACCGCTTGCGATCAAGGCTCAACGAGAAACTGAATGACGCATCTCTGTCACATTGCGCTTGTCAATCAACAATGAAGACGATTAATGCAATGACGGTGCAATGCGACAGTCGATCCAGAGCTGACTTTCAACCGCATGCGGTAATAAAAACAATACCGCATGTGAACACTCGATCGAAAGATGCAGTTGAGCAACGAAAATGCGGAGGATTGTGCCACGTGTATGCCTAACGGTAGTGCAGATTTGACGGTCTGATTGCATAACAGAAGGAATAATATCCCTCCATCTTCGAAATGTCCATAACAACAAGTGGGGACCACAAAGTCGGAGTCAAAGATCTTCACCTATAAATACCCCATAGAATTCACAGAAAAAGGATATATACGGGGCTAATTGTTGCTATTATATTGAGAAAAAAGGCTGAGCTGAGTGTTAAACTGAAGAAATCCAGGAAGAAGAAGTGACAAGGCCAAGAGGTGAGTTTTAGTGTTAATCTGCCAGATCCCCGCCGCGAAGCTCTATACTCAGATCCTTGCTACTGGTTGAGCAAGCCTGAGAGGGAAGCTCATCCTTCCACACGATCCATCCATTCCGGCAAGCAAATCTCCATCCAAATCGGTGTCGAGATGTTGGCACTTGTTTGTATTTTCTTCCATCTCTTTTCATCATTGCATCTCATCTTCTTTATCTCTTCATTCACACACCATGTATCAGACGCTAAATAGATATATTGAATGTCTCGATCGTTTTCATTACTACTTCTCTGTCTATTTCCGTTCCTCCGTTTATCGTTTTCTTCATGAAGTGTTCTTAATCCCCTGGTAGTCAATATGAATTAAACGAGTACTAAATCTGTGTTAAAGAGATAATTGTGTTTAGCTAGGGCATGCTAGACGGAATCTTCACCTGTGAGAGCAGAAGTGAAGATGTTATTCTAATCTATCGAGAGAAGGTCAGAAGAATGCGTTAACTAGAGCGAGAAGTACTTCCAGATATGGAAGCAACCTTGCGTTCATTACGTTTGTCTCTGTTTCACCACAGACATGTGGGAACGCGGCTGATCACTGAAAGGTGTACGCTAAGGGAAAAATGGAACCGTACTTATGACTTTAATGCAATTAAGGAGCTTGCGATGTTTATATTAGTTATCTTTCTCTTTTTGCTTCATACATAAGACTTTCCATCGCATCACATGATCTGTGTATAATCTTCATAGCCAGCCTTGCCCTCAGTATTTTGTATCATGCCACCTGTATCTTGTACCATCTTAGCTTAGGTTTACTGCAGTTTATTTTATTATCCCATTTTTACTGCTTTCCTTTACTTTATCGCAACTTTATATACTTGTACACAAATACTTTTATTAAATTGAAAAACCTAGTCGCATGTATCACAAGCATAATGCAATAACCTCAAACAGTCCCTGTGTTCGACCTCGAATCACAGCGAGAAACTTGCGGTGAAATTATACTTGGTTTCAACGTAAGGAAACTTGTGACAATGCACAACATACTACAAGAACATTGTTAATTAACGCAAATCTAGAAGTAATATCACATGGACTTGTATCATGCATCATATATCGTAGTGCGTGTGCTTAAAATAGAAATAATAAAAATTCTGTCCAACAAGTTTATGGCGTCGTTGCCGGGGAAGTGGTTAACGGTTTATTGTTTGAGTGTGTTTGTTGTATTTGCAGGACAGATCTCATTGTACTGGTTGTTCAACATGGAGAGCAGCTTGACGATTTATGAGTACTGGTGCTGAACCAGAATTCAAAGTTGACCCTGAGATCGAGCATACCTTTCGCACATAGGCTTGTCAGAATCGAATTAGGCGTAAGAAGGCAGCAAGCATGGCGGACAATAACGATAATGCGATTCTTGTAGTAAATCAAGAAGCTGTGAGGCCAGTGCAGGATTCTGCTTTCCTTGCTGCTGACCGTAACATCCTCATAAGGAATTATGCGGCACCCAACTTATATGATTTTTCGCTTGGGATTTCGAGGCCTATTGTTGAGGAGAACGCAAGGTTCGAAATAAAGCCAGTCATGCTACAAAAGATCCAGAATGCAGGGCAATTTGGGGGTCTGCAAGGTGAAGACCCACATGCCCACTTGACCAGCTTTGTCGAAATGTGCGGTAACTTCTCATTACCAGGTGTAACCCTGGAGAGTATAAGACTATATTTATTCCTTTACACCTTTTAGATGAAGCCAAGAGGTTGGCTCACTCACTAGAGCCAAAGAGATCACATCATGGGATCAATGGAGCGATTCATGAAGAAGTTCATCCCACCGGCCGTCAATAAAAAGAAATGAAAAGACGTTTTGAACTCAAGCAGGTGAAGAATGAGACCCTGAGCACCCCCTGGGTACGATTTAGAAGATTGGTGAAAAACTGCCCGCATATCAAGATCCCGGATTGCGTTTTGATGGAGACCTTTTATAACGGCCTGAATAGATCAACGCAGGTTGTTGCTGATGCCTCCACGGCAGGAGGATTTATGGACAAAATGTATGCTGAGGCTAAAGTCATTCTTGACCGCATATTGTGGAACATGGATGACTGGATTGATGATGGCTATGGAGGCTGAGGCGCCGAAAGAAGAAAGAATGAAACTGTCATTGTCCCTGCGGAGACAATGACCACGTTGGCTGCACAGATGGTCGCGGTGACCTCCATCCTCCAATCGATGGCAATTAATCAAGGATCCATCTCCCAAAAATCAGCACAACCCGCTGCATCGACTCAAGTGGCCACAATAAGTAGCGTTAATTGTGGGGGGCTCATGTAGCAGAAATGTGCCCATCGAATCTCTAGCAAGTATGCGCCATCCAGAATAACCCCTTCAGCAACACCTATAATCCTGGCTGGAGAAGCCATCCCAACTTTGGTTAGGGAGGTAATCCCAACCAAGGGGGGCCAATCAACCATCAAGGTAGCGGACGAGGGATTCCTCTTTTTCACCAAAATTCAAATCAAGGGCAGTCGAGACAGTCGCATCACTAGCAACCCTCATCTTCTAACACTTCTGAAAGCTCTTTGGAGACCCTGTTGAAGTAATATATGGATAAAAACGACGCAGTGATGCAAGCGCAGGCGTCTTCAATTAGAAATTTGGAGATCCAGGTGGGCCAGCTGGCTTTCGAGTTGAGAAGCAGAGCACCAGGAACGTTGCCCAGCAATTCAGAAGCCCCGAGATCTATAGGAAATGAGCAATGTCCCTAGGACATTGGGCAGGCAAGTAGGACTTCCTGAAGATGTGGATTGCACTCATTCAAGAAACGCATCTGTCGGTCCATATCTCACCACTATGTTGAATGCTTTCTTAAATTCCTGTCTCTTTGAATTCTTGAATTTTATCTTCACTTGCTTATTTAATTCATTCTTGACTTTATGAATTTAATTCTTCATTTATTTCCTTGGCATTTATTTCTGTATAATCTTTAATTCTTTAAGCTTTTCTGTAATTAATGCGTTGAGCTTTAAATGGTGAATGATTGAGTAATAAAGAAAAATTTATTGCCGCAAGTCATAGAACTTGCGTTGATGAAGAAAAAAAATAATAAATAAAAATAATATCATATAATCAATCGGTATGTAAGGCAATAATGGACGCATCTTAAACCAATAAGATGCGCTTTGCGTTCACCCAACTCAACTGTATTGAGCTGAGGGGTGTGTTGCACTTGTATATGCCCTTTGCCCGTCCTTAGCTAAATGCACTATGTTGAGGTATCCTCCAGAAATGTGTTTGGTTAAGGGGTGTGTTATGGGGATGTATGCATTGTTGCCCGTCCTCTGCGAAGATGCATTTGTGTTGGTGAGCACATTGGGTTAATCTTTTATCTTGCGTCCATTCGAATAAAATATTAAAGAAAATTCTTTTTGTATTGTGGGGATGTCCAATCGTTTTGTATTCCAAAGTAATGATGATTCGATAGACGAAAGGACATTTTTTTTTTCTGAAATTCCATAAATGAGGGAAGTCGAACGACGTGGCTTTTGAGTGTCTCGAGGCCTGTCGCCGCAAAAATTTCATTGGGCGCACTACGGCCCAACCTATAAATAGAACCCTTACCTCATTTTGGAAATGTTACCTAATCTTTGCAATCAGAAATCCTAGCGCCTTAGCATACAAACTTCCTTCTTCCTCAGCATCCCAGCGTTTTACCAGTTCTTCCGAGCTTAGCTTCCATGGCTAACCAAACTTCCAACCACTCTGCTTTACCATCCACCCCTACCTCTGACCAAGTAGCCATGCGAGAGGCAGAATTTCTGGCTGCCAATCGCAGACTCGCCGCCTAAGCCCACGCTGTCCCCAGACTCACTGGGAGAGCCCGGAGAAACCCCTAGGCCGTTAGACCTCTTCTGTTCAAAAGGGGAGGAAGCACTGAAAGCATACTTGCTCCAACACCTGTCGTCTCAACTGAGAGTGAAAGGAAGAGACATGATGATATGAAGGTGTTTGGAAACATTCTGAGTAACCTAGAGCTAGGAGGTGGACTACTCGAGGTAGGGGTTATAAATCAACCACTATCTACAGCAGAGGAGACAGTGGTAGTGACGGAAGGAGTGGTGGAAGAGGAGGTAGTGGTGACTGAAGAAGAAACCGGAAGAGGTGTTCTGGCCTCAGAGATTCCCGAGGTGACTGTCAATACAAAAGTCTATGACGGATCTTCCAGAATTGCAGAGGAAGAGATTGCAGTGGAGGAGGCCAAGGAGGCTGAAGTTGCGTTGGAAACCCCTGACGTTGCATTAGAGGAGGTTGTAGGGGAGGCGCAACTAGAAGTGGCTGAGAAGAAAAATAAGAAGAAGAAAAACAAAGGAAGGAAGGCTAGAGAGGCTAAATCTTCCCATCATCGCAAGGAGAGAAAGAACAAAGAGAAAAAGGATGATGATGAAGATGAGGAGGCTAAGAAGGAAAGAAAGAAGAAGGAGAAGGAAGAAAAGAAAATGCAGCAACATGAAGAGAGGCGCCTAAAAAGAGCAGAAGAAGAAAAGCAGAGGGCTGCGAGCCCATAGAAGGATGGAAAATCAACCTCTGTGAGGGAGGATAGGGGGGAAACGACACAGTTGATGGAATCGGTGCAACCCGAAACAACGCAAAAGGTTGCAACCGATGAAGGAGAAGAAGCAGAAGGAACCCCCCTGATGCAGCGTCGCAGGGAGAATGCACCATAAGGGTCCACTATTGACCCGCAAAGATTAATTATCGCGATGGAAGAAAAAGAAAGAAAAAGAAAAGAAGAGGAGGAAAAGTAAGAAAAGATGGAGAGGGGAAAGCTCATCATCGCAGAAGGAAATAAAAGAAGAAAATTGGAGTTCAAAAAAATGCGAAGCAATAATAAGCTTGCAAGACTTGAAGAGATATGGAGGTGCAAGGAGGAACAGCATCTGTTGCTGGACTTTGAGCAATTTGAAGAATAATTTGTGAGGGAAGAACAAGAAGAAGAAGAAGAAGAGAGAAGGAAAAAGGAAGAAGAGGAGAGGACATTGTTGGAAGAGAAGGAGAAAAAGCGCGAAGCTAATATGCGGCGCTTAATGAAGAAAAATAGCAAAGAACTCGCAAGCGCGAGAAGGAGGAACAACGCAAAGAGTGGGAGAAGAAACAAAGACAAGAAGCCTGCCTTGCATTGACTAAGGAAAAAGGCAAGGAAATCGCAGAGAGCAGCGAGCCCGCATCGGCCAGGAAGCATTCATTAAAAAGAAAGGAGAATGATGACATGTTGATTGAGATGGGCTTCTATCCTACACCGACACCACTACCTGACCTCATCATGAGCGTGATTGTGGAACATGGGTGGGACACATTTTGCCAGTGCCCATTCATCATTGTGCCTCAGGTGGTGAGACTTCTACTGCGGGCGTCTACATGGAAAAAGGGATACGGTGACCTTTTAAAGAGAAATAGTATCCTTCAACGCAAGGAACATCAATGAAATATATTAGGTGAAGGACAACCCTGATGCATCAGGGAACAAGATTATTTATGATCCCACAGAGCAACAGATGGAAGATGCGCTGAGGGTATTAACGCAACCGGGGATGAAGTGGTCGGTTTCGCTCAAAGGCATCCACACCCTTGAGTCCAAGTCCTTGCTTCCGGAGGGAAGGCTTTGGGTTTACCTGGTCAAGAAGCGGTTGATCACAACAACACATGACAAAACTATATCAAGGGATCGGGTCATGGCCGCGTACTGCATCGCATGCGGCATTCCTATCAACGTAGGCTAGTTGATCGCAAGGTAGATCAGATCATTGGTGGGGCATATTTGAGGGCAATACTTCTTCCTATGGATCGTTTCAAGTCTGTGCCTATCTATGGGCGTAGGCATTGATGAGGAGCCCATGCCAGAAGTCCACATCCTCATCAACATCAAAATCTTGAGGCTACTCCTCAAAGACTCTCCATACTACCCCGAGCTGCCAGCAAAGAGGCCCGCGATTGATTTGAATGCGCCGCAAGAGCCCAGGCAAAAAAGACGATGTGGAGAAGATAAGGGAAAAGAAAGGGTTCAAGAGTCACCAACGCAAGATCCAGAACCTACGAACCTTCTTCCCTTAGTCATTCACCCTCCAAGTCCTCCTAGCCTACCCGCACCACCTTTTTCTCCACTACACGAACATTTTACCAATCTCCTCCTTGTCCAAACCTCCTCACCTGTTTACCTAGCAGCCCCACCTTCACTAATAGCATCATCACCGTAACCCCCCATTCCACCCCTGCAAGTTGATGACCCACACGATTTGGGTGAAGGCACTTCTACCAAACCCCAAAACGATGCTGGCGAGACATCGCAGGCACAACCCTCCATCATCTCCATGGCTACTGAGTTAGCAAAAATGAGATCCCTCTTCTCTCAACAACAACAACTTTTCTCTCAACAACAACACTTCTTCAACCAAAGATTTGAAGTGGTAATGGAGCAGATGCTGCCACATCAAGAGAGGCACTGATCAACATGCTGCGCAACATTTATAAGGTCCATATGAACCAAAGACTGATTGTGGAGCGTAATCAAGAGTACTTCAACTTTCTCACTGTATATCTTCATGGTCCAATGGTACCTCCACATCTCTGGCAACACTTAAATTTTGAAGAAGCTCCTCCAGCACCACCTCAAAATCCTCCTCCAGACCCGCCAGCCCTTCAGCAATAATCCTCTCATATTTTTTTCTTTTGTCTATGCGACCATTATGTATTCTTTTCCATTCATTTATTCTTTGATGAGTTAAATCTATTCTTTGATTCTTGTACAGGCACAAATTTTGTATTGCGTTAATTTGTAATTATTTGTATACTTTGTTAATATTCAATACAATTGAGTACATATTCATTCCTTTCTACCTATGCCTTTTTCTTTATCATCCTTTGTCAATATTTGCGATGTTTTATTCTTTTATTGTTGCGTTATTCATTGCGCTGCCATGATGTAATATATGTTTATACTTAGAAACATTTCTCGTACTTTGTAAATTCTGACCAACACTTAGTTAATTCTTAGTTTAGCAGTACTTTACCTTTTATCTTTCAATGTTCTGCTCAAACCTTCTTTTTGAAATTTTTATTCTAAGTGTTTTTCTAGTCTATCCAAAAAATGCAATGAGGATGTCACACCCCCTCCCTAGCCTTAACCCCCAAGACCGGGAAGGGAACGTGAGGGTAAACCAGTAGTATTCCAAGACAACATTTAAATTTAACATTCCCCCCATATCTATTAAGGATTTCAACATGTTTACAACACTCTATCTATCTTTCATACACATAGTTTAATTTCCTATATTCTTTATTACATGATTCGAGCCGTGCCCTGAGAATTTACCAAGTCCTAGTGTGATGGTGGTTAGCAGACTTCTCCTTGAACGCTCCGCTTTGCTACCTGGGGGGGGGGGGGGGGGGGGGGATATAAGAAAACATTTAGAAGAGTGTGAGCTATTAAACCCAGTGAGTGGTTCTTTTAAAATAATAATCACTTTGCAAATCATATTTTCTGGAAATCAATCACATAATCATAATTCCAGTATAATTTATGCATGATCATGTATATGTTCATTCAATCAACATTATCTAGTCCCATGCTATACGTGGCATGCTCATATCATGGACACATTATCAATCATCATAACTTTTTATGGAAACTTTCCTATAACCCACTTTTCCCGCCAATGTGCACACCGACAATTCTTTATCCCGCTAGTCATGCTTAGGTACTTGACTATATTCCCCTCCGGTCGTCACTGACTATTATTTCCCACCAACCGAGGCCGACTATATTTTCCCACCAAGCATCTTTTGTTGAGCATGCTAACTATGTAATCTGGGTATAATCTCAGTTTCCATAGAAATTTCACAAACAATATCATGGCAATCATCATAACATCATAAGCATGTATTTTGCACTTACATATGCATTTATTCACATATCAAGCATAAAGCTAAGTAAACACTCACCGTCAACAAGTTTTTCCACTAAAATCACCTTCAGACTACCTTTTTTAGAATTCCTCCATATCAATGGAAATTCTTCAATTAATGCTTATTATATCAATAAATAGTGTCAAACTTAGCCAAAATATCATTATATATTGAAAACACCAGCTTACCCTACTCAAAATTAGCCAAAATACCAAAGTTAGCCTCTTTAGAGGTTATTTGGACCAAGATAAGCAGTTGGGCGTTAGCCAATAGGCAGAGTGGGTATGTTGTGCCACACAAGGGCTAGCGCGTTTGGGCATGCGTTGGGCGTGATGCGCCGCACGGGGAAGGTAGCTGCATTGGGCTAGCGCACGGGATGCGTCAAGCGATGCGCGTGCAGACGGACGGATGGACGCAAGGCGTGGGCTGGCTGTGCGTCTAGCTGCCTCAATGCCTCACCAATGCAACCTTGTTTCTTTTGATCTCCAATCAACTTGGCAGCCTAATAACTCAAACGTCACTCTCTAAATATGCTCTCAACACACGATTTAGGTGCTAGTATGAATGACTTCCCCTTGCCCAACTCCCTTATTTATAGCCATTTCAAACTCACCTCATGTTGACAACACAACTCCCATTTGTCTCACTTTAGAGCTACCAACATTCAGTCTACCCAGCCTATCCTTAGCCTAGCCTTGAGTTGTTCTCCTTCCAGCTTGCTAGCCAAAATCCCTTTTGTTGCATGAAATCTCCTTCACCCACCTCATGCTTGGGTGATAAGACTTCAATTTGCATGAAATCTCCTTTAGCCACCTCCGACTTGAATATTATGTGATCTTCCTTTTGCCACCTAAATCCCTTAAATACCTCACATATTTTTCTACTTACATTGTTTAAGTCTTATATTCGTATACCCTTGGCATTCTTCCTTGAAGTTTTCCATCAATTAGCCTCACCTTTTATCCTTAACACATAGCAACTCACCTTTCCTTCATCAAAGTTCAACTTAGCCAACGCATGAGTTAATCATCACCAACGCATAGGGTGGCCGCTCATCCTCGATGCATGGCTTGCTAAGTGTGCTTGCTCGGCCTATTAGGCATGAACGGATGGTGCTGACCATCGACGCATGGTGTGCTGCCTAGAAGCTTGCGCGCTTGCTCGGCCGCATGGGCATGCTCGGCCACTTGCCCGTTTAACGCATAGGCAGGGCGTTCATCGACGCATGGGCTGCGCGCTTGGCACATGGCCTATGCGCTTGGCCTCGATGCATGGCCTGTGCACTTGGCCTCGACGCATGGCTGGCGCGCCTAGCATGCTCACTTCGATGCATGCTTGCTGCCCGTGTCCTCATGTATGCCTTTGCGTTGGTTGTGTGCAACCCTTAGCCATTTTTCAAGTCTTCTAGCTTCCATTCTCCATGCCTTCTTGCGTCCAACATGTTTTAAGCCCTTCATAGGTGTTTGGATTTTGGTCACCTTTTTGGATAATTTTGATGTTTTCCTCCCTTTGTTCCAATATCCTTACTTAGAATTTTTCTTCTCTATTTAACTTCCCACTTTAGATTTAATGTTAGGGTCTTATAGAGGACCTTGCTCATCTTTAAATTTGGGGGTGGGGAAGGTCTGAGCAGATAAGATCAAGAATATGTAGTATTTAAGAAAATACGTTCATTTTTCATCAAAAAAAAAAACTTTATGCAAAATTCCAATGTCAGCGCAAGGGAAATCCTTAAAAAATGTTCCCAACCTGATAAGAGTTTAGTTGTGAAAGGAGTCTGCTCGTAGTTGGATGTTCATATGACACCCGTAGGAGCAAGCCAAAACGAAGGTGGGTTTCCAAGAACAACGCAATAAAAGAGAAAATAAAAGAGTGTAAGAGACAACTCCTCTGATTATCATGAGTTAAAGTTGAGATTGGCGCACAACCGTAGTTGGATGTTCGCATGACACCCATGGGAACAAACCAAAACGAAGAGTGTAACCATGACAAACAGTCTCTATTAAATAACACAAAGTTTGACCGTCACATATAGATATATCATGTTGTTTTGACAAAGAAGAGATAAACATTCTATTTTAAAAGAACTAGAAAGGCATCTTTGAGCAGAATTTTGTTATATAGAAGAATAAAGTAGGGCTTTGTTCAAAATTAGCAAGGATAGAAGGAAATTGCATTGTTAAGTAATGTGCCTAAGTGTAACATTTGGAGCAGCCAATCGATGCAAAAATATAGGAGAGGAATTTAGCTCTATTGCCTTAGTAGAAGATATGCTTAAGGACAAGCATATATCTAAATTTGGGGGTGTGATAACTTGCAGAAATACAAGTTATTTATGCTACCTTATCTAGATATTGCAACCAAAAGAGAAGGAATATGCACCAATTGTATGAAAATTAGCTTAGAATGACAATAATTCTGAATTATCGCAATTACATCCACTAACATCATTAAGATGGAAGAAAAGGAGATTTCTACTCTGTTTTGCAGGAAACCAAGTCACCGCTTACGATCAAGGCTCAACAAGAAATTGTGCCACGTGTCACATTGTGCCTGTCAATCAATAATGAAAACGATTATTGCAATGACAACGTAATACGATAGTCGATCCAGAGCTGACTTTCAGTCGCATTCAGTAATAAAAACAACACCGCATGCGAACACTCGATCGAAAGATGCAGCTGAGCAACGCAAATGCGGAGGATTGTGTCACGTGTATGCCCAACGGTTGTGCAGATTTGACAGTCTGATTGTATAACAGAAGGAATAATATCCCTCCATCTTCGGAATGTCCATAACAACAAGTGGGGACTACAAGGCCGGAGTCAAAGATCTTCACCTATAAATACCCCATAGAATTCACAGAAAAAGGATATACTGAATACGGGGCTAATTGATGCTATTATATTGAGAAAAAAGGCTGAGCTGAGTGTTAAACTGAAGAAATCTGGGATGAAGAAGAGACAAGGCCGAGAGGTGAGTCTCAGTGTTAATCTGTCAGATCCCCGCCGCGAAGCTCTATACTCAAATCCTTGCTACCGGTTGAGCAAGCCTGAGAGGGAAGTTCATCCTTCCACATGATCCATCCATTCCGGCAAGCAAATCTCCATCCAAATCGGTGTCGAGATGTTGGCACTTGTTTGTATTTTTTTTCCATCTCTTTTCATCATTGCATCTCATCTTCTTTATCTCTTCATTCACACACCATGTATCAGACGCTAAATAGATATATTGAATGTCTCGATCGTTTTCATTACTACTTCTCTGTCTATTTCTGTTCCTCCGTTTATCATTTTCTTCATGAAGTGTTCTTAATCCCCTGGTAGTCAATATGAATTAAATGAGTACTAGATCTGTGTTAAAGAGATGATTGTGTTTAGCTAGGGCATGCTAGACGGCATCTTCACCTGTGAGAGCAGAAGTGAAGATGTCATTTTGATTTATCGAGAGAAAGTCATAAGAATGTGTTAACTAGAGCGAGTAGTACTTCCAGATGGAAGCAACCTTGCGTTCATTACGTTCGTCTCTGTTTCACCAAAGACATGTGGGAATGCGGTTGATCACTGAAAAGTGTACGCTAAGGGAAAAAACATAACCGTACTTATGACTTTAACGCAATTAAGGAACTTGCGATTTTTATATTAGTTATCTTTCTCTTTCTACTTCGTACATAAGACTTGCCATCGCATCACATGATCTGTGTATAATCTTCACAGCCAGCCTTGCCCTTAGTATTTTGTATCATGTCGCTTGTATCTTATACCATCTTAGCTTAGGTTTACTACATTTTATTTTATTATCGCATTATACTTTATCACAACTTTATATACTTGTACACTTATACTTTTATTAAATTGAAAAACCTGGTCGCATGTATCACAAGCATAACGCAATAACCTCAAACAGTCCCTGTGTTTGACCTCGGATCACAGCGAGAAACTTGCAGTGAAATTATACTTGGTTTCAACGCAAGGAAACTTGTGACAATGCACAACATACTACAAGAACATTGTTAATTAACGCATATCTAGAAGTAGTATCACATGGACTTGTATCATGCATCATATATCTAGTGCGTGTGCTTAAAATAGAAACAATAATAATTCTGTTCAACACTTGTACGACCAAGTTACAACCAATATTGAAGTGTAGGCGATGCACCGAAAGCCAGTATTGACCCCAAGGTAGAAGGGCAATCGGTCGCATAAGTTGAAGGTAATTCTAAGCAGATGATGGCCGCATGCGCCCAATAATTTTCGGAAGTTCCAATGGTCAAGGCATCTTGACCTAAACAGTTGAGAGAAATCTGCTGCGTGGGAGACTCCTTGCAGTGACAACACTCCAATTTCTCCAAGGACGTCTTCTACTCTATATTTTCCTTGCTTTTATAGTTTAGTTTATTTTTATTTTTATTGTTATTTTGGATATGCGACTGCTTCCTTGGTTGTGGTGCGTTTGTTTCTTGTAGGTGCAACAATAAGTCTCCTCGGTGTGCAATAAAATGGAAGAATTCCCTCCATCCTTCAACGTATGGCTTCGATCACGTGAATTCCAACACATGATCGCATGCGTTATTCCGCCTAAGGTTTTTTCTTGTTATCTTTTATGCATTATCCTTTTGAAATTCTATTTTCCCGATTGCGCTCCTTTGCGATGTTTCTATGATGGTACGTACAATTCACCGCATCTGCTAACTAAGCATCGCAAGGTGCTCCCTACTTTTATTAGCTTTTTCAAATTTTGAAAGTCTTGAGTTTTATTTTGTGCAAACCTTCGCTCAAACGTTTATTACTGCATTCCTGTAATTTTTCTTTTAGCTTTGCGGTGAGAACGCTGCCAACCTCTAAGTTTGGGGGTGGCAGCTATCTCGTAGAATTGTGTTCATTACATTGCGATCATTTTAAAAAAAGTGAGAATTTTGAGAATAACAACTCCATTGTCAACGCAATATGGAAACTCATGTTGATAAGAGTTAAGTTGTGAAAGGCACTTACCCGTAGTTGGATGTCCACATGACACACGTGGGGGCAAGCCAAAACGAAAGTAAGTCGCCAGGATCAACGCATAAGTGCAACTTCTCAATCTGGCACAAGCCAAATCAAGCAAGACAAGAGTTTATTTGAATATGGAACGCAACCGAAGTTGGATGCCCGCATGCCACACGTGGCGGTAAGCCAAAACGAAGAGCGTAATCAGGTTCAACGCCGCATTTGAATAAGTCATCGCAAAATTTTGAAGTGTTTTGAATGAACGCATTCTCAAAAGCTAAATGCAAATTTACGATGAATGAATAAAAAGTTTTTTTAGCAAAGGCTTGCCGGATATAAACTTAGAAAAAATATTTTTAAAGAAGCAGCCAAAGTGGAGGAGAGCATTGCGACGATGGTTAGAGGTATGATTAAATTATATTCTGAGAAGCTGGTCATCGCAAAGGAAAGTAAGAAGGTGAGTTAGAATTTCTTAAGTATAATGCATGCTTGAGGACAAGAATGATTCTAAGTTTGGGGGTGTGATGACATGCAGAAATGCATGTCATCTTAGGCCTTTTATTTAGAATTATGAAGACTGTTAAGTAGAATATGCGGCAATTATGGTAGGAATTCATGAGAAAAGGAGCTTGCAGCGTTCAGCATTAAGAATCTCGGCTAACCCATTATTATGCGTTATTATACGTTCAATGTTTTATTTTTGTAGCTAATGCAGGAAGTGGACACAAACGCGGAAGCCGGACCACCACATAGACGACTGCATGCGGAGAAACTCTCCATCGCAAAGGCGAATGTGTTCGATCAACGCATGGGTGTTGCGGTAATAAACCGCATGCGTTCATCGCATGGGAGTTGCGCTCGTCAAGCGATTGCGGTCATCGTGTAGAGTTGTGGTATTAAGCGAATGCGATCATTGTATGATTGTGGCTACACGATAACGCATACTAATGGGATCAATGCAAGGTTGGTGGAATGAACTCATCAACGCATATCTCGAGAAAATCAAAAGATGATGTTGACATTTCACCTACCATGCCGTTAGCAGCAGAGATTCAGAAAAGGACTAACGCACTGCGAATGTTGGAATCAGAGCAGTCCATAAATGCTGCCAACGATCCAAGCTCTATAAATAGAAGTCGCTGAGCAGAATTTCAACTTATCCAGGGTTATCCCTGCGATCCAGACAAATGCGTAAGAAGAAAGCTTGAGATTTCTTCATCTCCTTTGTCACACCCCCTCCCAGATTACCCACATAATCTAGAAAGAGGCGTGAAGATGATAAACATCACCTCCCCCGATGACATTTAGCATTTTACTAACCAACTTAACCTGCGCTTAAATCTGAATAGTTACACAATAATCCTTTAGTACATTTAATTTCCATTCAGCATATTCCATATTGCGATATCCACAAACAAGTTTCATAAACTTTCTCTCTCTTGTTATATACAAACCATGAACAAAGTTTAGACACAACGAAAACATTTTCAGACATTACACAACAAAACAACTCCTCTTGTCCCGTACTTCCAAAACCATGACACATAAGGTTCGTGATATGCAATCTATTTACATCAGTGCAAGGCCTACAATGTAGCAGGAGACTCTTGTCGTGTGGCAGTAAACAACTCAGCGTGTTTCCGGAACTTTAACGCTACCTGGGGGGGAAAACATAAAACATTGAAAGCATGAGCTAATGCCCAGTGAGTGGTAATTGAATATAAACATAAGTTATCGCTTTCTAAATCATCAATAAAAGTAATTAAATCATTCAATAAAACATTGGCCAAGTATAAAAGATTCAATAACATCTCAAACACGTGCTAGTAAAACAGTGGCATGATCAACTCTCATAAGCACATTTTAAAGCATTCAATCGTTAAAAAAAAAAAAAAAAAAAAAAACCACACCAACTCTGTACCCAAATACTCGTTTACAACGGCGGGTTACTCTGGACAAAGAATGCCCCCCACGGTGCAAACCAAATCACAAGGTCATACGTGCACGCAGAGCTGCCTCAAGGCCAAGCATAGATACACACCACAAGCCCAGGTTACTCTGGACTCCCCAGTATACTCTGGCCACATCTGACCCCGGTGGTAGCCCCCTGATAGCCTGAATGGCGCTACAGGCGCAGGTTCCTCTGGACTTTCCGATATACTCTGGCCACATCTGACCCCGGTAGCCCCCTAATCACCTGAGCAGTACTACTGAAACACATTCAAGTAGCACGGGAACATAACCATCTCTCGAGTACAAGAATCAGTAGTTTGAAACCATTTCCACAACCATTCAACAACCTTGATTCCACCATCAAGAAGTTTTCATAAAAACCATACAAATCACAAGTATGTAAACTCTGATTTCAAACTACATTTTGATAAATCAAGATTGTATAAAACCATCGAGAGTTTAGAAATCATGATTTAAACATTTTTGAAATATCAGTCAAGTAAAACAGATCATGCCATCACATTTCATAAATCATAGCATACTATCATATATAATTACTTTCTATATGAAAACATTCGAAAATAAACCACTCACTATCACCGACATGAGCTCCTTGGGTTGTAAGCCTTTCCAACCTCAATTTGACCTGAAATAAAGTCCCAAGGTTACTAGACACTCACGATAGGTAAAATCAACCAAAACAGCCCATAGTGATTCAATGTAACCACTTGAACTCATTTTAACACCTAAACATTCACATTTTGCTCCTTAAGTCCATTTTCCTCACATCACCCTAAATGGCCCAAAAAACTAGTTTTTAATCTAAAAGTATTCATTCTAGGGTCAAAATATCAAGAAAATCTTATTTGGGATTCAAAAATGCTCACCAACACCCAAAATGCTAAAAAACAAGCAATTGGGCAATAGAAATGGGCTTGCGCGCGGGCTGTGGGCATGGGTGGGCGAGGCTGGCCGTGGGTAGGTAGGGCTGAATGAGTTGAGGCGTGCTGAGGGGCACTGGCATGGAAGGAGGCGCACTGGTGGGGCTTGCAGCCTTAGGGGGTGGCTGGCTTGCTGCTACCCTATTCGAGAAAACACTGGTTTCACTTTAACCAACTTTTAACCAACTTAAAGCAAAAATTTGCACATACTTTCTTCATGAAATATGTTAATAAAACTTTAAGCTAATTAACCTCAAAATTAAAGCTCTTAACTCTATTCAAGAGCTCAGAATCTCTCCTGGACTACACCTTACTCGGATTTTCCCGTTTTCCCGGGAACATTCACTATTTTCACAATTTCTTTAGTTTTCTGATCCCAAATCTCTCAAGTAGCCCTAGAATAGACTCATAACTCAATAAGCTTTAATCTAGTTTAAATATAGAAGCTTTTGCACGAGTATTTTGGGAGAACCATCACATTCTTCAGACCTTAAATTTCTGGCCGAAGCTGCACACTTTTTTCTCCAATCAAAGTCCTCCACCCAGCTGCTTGTTTGCCCTACTACGTGGCTTTTTATTTATTTTCCTTATCCTTTGTAGCCTTACAAGACTTATCAAGTTAAATTAATTTTAGATTTTAGCAAATTAATCCAATAATTTTTTTTTTAAAAAAAACAAACAACTTCAATGCCCCTCTCGGCTAACTTGCATTTCCTACAAAATTTGTTCTTTCTTTCCTTGTAAGCCTTAGCCAATAACAAATCATGTTCACTATACAATTGCCCAATCATGAAAAATTGTTCCAATAATAAAATGTATTAATACATTTCTAAAAGAACTTGCATTTGTTAAGTAATTTCCAACTTTCATTCCAACACTCAAAATTAGAACTTTCTTAGGTCATATAATCCAAGTTATTCATTTAGGTACATAAGCTCACTTATCTAGGTTGATGCTAAGAATAAACAAGAGAAAAAGGGACAAGGGCTTACATCCTTCCTCCATTCCGAGTGACGACCGGAGCCTTCGACCGAAGCTAGATCTCGAGAGGGTCGGTTCCACTGCCCATCCATGGCACCACTGACAGCCTTGACACACATCCACTGGAAGCAAGACATTGCATCCAACTGGTTCTTTCATTTTTTCTTCTTTTCTTTCATTGTATTGTAGTGCATTTTGGGATTAAAAAATTAATACATTATGTGTTCAATGCATTTCTGTGTTTCCTTCGATTCCATCTCTATCTTTCTTTACTTAGCATCTTTAACTTTCATTGCATCACTTAGTGAGATTGCTAGAGTATCGCATACTTAGTCATGTGGATTAGAGATATGAAGCATGTAGCAAACCACCGAGAGGTGTGCGTTGCGTGAGTGTTGTGAGAAAACCTTATTTGTTTAGTGTGAACCTGTAGCAACGCCTGTCTAGAGGCGGACACAACGCTTGTCTATGAGTAAAATCAGCAACAACTAACTGCTCAGGAGGGTAAGTGGTTGGTCGCATTAAGCATTATAAGCAAGTATTCACTAAAGATAGGAATAATCTTACGTCAGCCAAGTTTATGCGGTTACGTTGTCTTATGAGTGCATCATTCATCATTTAGGCATACTTGAGAGAGTAGTCTAAAACCCAAATCTAAGACTCGAGAGAGCGGATTGGAAAGCATAAGCAAGAATGGGGAACTTAGAGATAAGCTTTGTTTGCTATTACACATCGTATGCACCCTACGGATAGGATATTGCATGCGTCCAGAAGTAGGATACGGTGGTATACGGCTATCACGCTCATGCGGCGAGAGCACGTGAGCGGGTTATGGAGGTTTAGGCATAGGCTTCTCGGCACTATCGCATATACATCGCATACATCCTAGAATTAGGCTTAATTGTGTGCAGCATGATCACATAGCTTGCATTGGTTGAGGTTGCCCTTGCGGTCAAGCTCAGTGTTGCAGTGAAGACATCCTCCCATTTTATCTATTTTTCCATGCATTTACTATGCGTCAACAGTTGTTGTGTCTCTACCTCTCATTCATACTTCTCATTGCGTTGTCTGATACTTAGGAGTAGGAGTAGTGTTAGCATAGAAACCCTTCCATCATTCTTTTATTCAACCGCCGCATACACATTACCGCATAGCATTTATTACAAGTCCCTGAGTTCGACCTCGGATCACCCAAGAAACTTACATTCGCGTTATACTTGGCGTGAGCGCAAGAAAACTTGTGACAGGAATGCATGGTCAGCGCATACATTCGTTAATTCATAGTTCACTCCAACGCATGACCACCAATGCATGATAATCAACGCATGCTTTAAGAACATGCATCGCATATTTCCATCATCAACGACACACTGTAGCAAGTACACTCAACTTTTCGGTGACAATTAATCAGTGCATCAGACAGAGATTTAATGACATCCCATCAGTGTAATCATTTGAGAGAAAAGCCTCTTCTCCTTGATCTCTATAAATACCGAAGGCCACCATAAAAAACCAGTTTTAGCCATATAGAGAGTTCACCATATAGAAGATAGTTAGTCGTTGTTCATAGTTTTCTTACATTTAGAAGGCGAAGGCGAGCGAAGAGAGAAGATGTTGGACGATCGTTTCTGGTTAGCTCGAGAGAGTGATGGGAATCGTTTAGAACGGAGAGAGGGCCAACTCTTGCGAAAGCAAGAATATTCTTTTGGGTAGAGTAGAGAAAAATGCAGTGTAAAAGCCTTGAGAAGCAAGAAATTACTTCCAGGCTCCCTATCTTTATTTCCATTGTCATTCTATATTCTGATTTCATTTATAGCATGGAACTTGCATCTTTACATCTATTCACTCTCTTTACATCACGTATGAGTAACTAAACCTCTGAATGGGTTGAGAAGCCTTAGCTATCATGACTTAAGATCTTCATTGGATGCGATCATCTTGTCTTATGTATGCGTCCATCACCCCTTTAGAGCTACTCGAGAGAGAGTCTAAAGAAATAACCTAGACTTGAGAGAGCTAGGTTAGAATCTAGGCTTGAGAAAGTTAGATTAGAACTGCAAAAGCAAGAGATAGAAACTTAGAGATAAGTTCTATATGCTAACATACATCGCATGCACCCTAGAAATAGGTTATGGTAGTATGCGGTCGCCTTGTGTATATGTGTGTCATTCGTCATCGCATAGACAAGAATGGAGGCTTAGACGTAAGTCCTATAGACATCATCATATACATCGCATGCGTCCTAAAACTAGGAGCTGTAACATTTGCCTTGAGAGATGATTTACTGTTGTATGTGTGTAGCATGATTGCATAACGTGAACGCAATCTTAGGAAGTGTTAGCTAAATCCCTTCTCAACCTGTTCCCCTGCATACTCATTGTAACTTTCGTTGTTATTAACTCTTTTCTCAATTCTGCCGCATAGAATCTATACCTTAAACAAACATACCAACCAACTCATTTTCTTATTTGTCACCGCAAAGAAATCTAAAATCACCGTCGCATATTGTCTCCATAGTCCCTGTGTTCGACCCTGGGCTTACCAGGCAACCTAGTAGGATTTATACTTGGATCTTGCTAGGAAAACATGCATGCACAATGCATACATCACCATCACAATATACACCATTATTTCATCATATTCACAACGCATCAAGTTTTTGGCGCCGTTGTTGGGGACTACGGTAGTACATATTGTGCTAACGGTAACTTTTTTATTTTCTTTGTAGACTTTCCATCTCTGTTCACTGCCTCTCCTTAGGTAAGGGAAGAAGCGGGCATCGTATGAGCGAAGGACAAACTTTTGAGCCCAATTACGACCCAGAGATTGCGAGAACTTTCCGAAGAAGAAGAAGAAACAGCCACCAACAACAATAAGGGAAAGATCCCAACATGGCGGAGCAACCAGAAGACAGAGCACCAAACACAAATAATATCATGGCGAACCCCATCCTCTTGGTGAACGACCGTAATAGGCCCATCGGGGACTATGTGTCGCTCAACCTCTATGATTTCTCACCAATAATCATGAGGCCAACTCTGGATGGATCGAGGTTCGAGATGAAACCAGTGATGCTACAGATGATTCAAACTGCCGGACAGTTTGGTGGTAGAGATGGTGAGGATCCACACGCTCACCTCTGGAGTTTTATTGAAATCTGCAATACGTTTGTGTTCTCAAACATCTCCGTTGAGGAGGTTCGACTAACTGATGACATGCAGAAATGCATGTCATCTTAGGCATTTTACTTAGAATTATGAAGGTTGTTAGGCAAAATATGCGGCAATCATGATGGGAATTCATGAGAAAATGAGCTTGCGTCGATCAGCATGTTGAATCTCAGCTAACCCGTTATTTTGTGTTATTATGCGTTCAATGTTCTATTTTTGTAGCTAAAACAGGAAATGGACGCAAACGCGAAAATTGGACCACCGCATAGACGATCGTATGCAGAGAAACTCTCCATCGCAAAGCCGAATGCATCGATCAATGCATGGATGTTGCGGTAATCAGCCGCATGCGTCCATCGCATGGGAGTTGCGCTCGCCTAGCGATTGCAATCATCGTGTAGAGTTGCGGTATTAAGCAAATGCGGTCATTAAATGATTGCAGCTACGCGACAACGCATACTAATGGGATCAACGCAAGATTGGTGTGATTGAATACGAGACATACGTAGCGAAATTAGGATCTAATTACACTCTAATTGTTTTTAATTAAAAGGAAACTAACATGCAAAATGAAGGAAAAACAGTAAATTAATTTACCTTTGAAGCTCCCAAAAACTGCTTTTCCTCACTGAATCTCGACCCAAACTCTTACGGACCACCACTAAAATTGACCTACTATCCCTAGACTCAGAACCGGGTTGTGGGACCCAATGGATGAAAAACCCGAGAGAGAGAAAAGAGATTGAAAATAAGAATGAATTTGGGTTTGGGTTTTTAATATTTCAGCCCAATTATGAAAACAATTTTTTGCAAAAAATGGGAAAAGTCTTTTATCCAAATTCAAAAGCTCATTTAATAGAAAAAACCATGCAACATTTGCATGATCCAAATCCATAAAAACTCAACACCTAGAATCTACTATCTAAGTGGGCTTAATGTCTCCACTATAAGTCAACACCTAGCCCACTATTTTGTTAGTGGAATTATCCAATAAAAGTTTGGATTTTCCCACTAACTTTAGTCAAAGGGCAAAATAGTCATTTGGTCAAAGTCAAACTTTGACCAAAAAGTCAACATTTTGACTTTTTATGATTTTTTCCGTGTTGACTAATTTTGACCTCCCGAGCCTGAATCCGCATTCATTTTCTCGAAATTCAAATCACATTTGAATATAAGGTCGGTCAAAGTTTGATTTTTTAAAGTCAAAAAGTCAACTCTTTGACTTTTTACATCTTTGACCATTTCCATTATTTCTGAGCTTCCGAATATGAACGTATTCATCTTCTTGATATTTAAATCACATTTAAATATTAAAGTTGTATCTCTAAGCTGAAAAATCGACCATTATATCACATATACTTGTCGGTTTCTCTCTCTTCACCTAATTCGAACAATTCGAATTATTCTATCATACTGTTCTAAATTTATTCCATATGAGCTAGTAGGGGAACCTAATGGACCTAAAGATCATGGGCCCCAACAATCTGAGATTAATCGATAAAACCTTTTAACCTAATTAATCAACATTTGTTAACTAATGGGTCATTCCACTAAAGTCCCGTAGTTGCACTCCCCTCACTGTAGATATTATTGTGTCCATTTGATATAACTATGATTAGTAAATTATTCCTTCACAGGTTGTTCGTAATCTCGGCTGGGTCATAAAAACCATTTTACCCCCAAGACTACATCTTGTTCCTTAAGTTCCACTGATCCTCTAATGAATAATTGGTTTAAGGTCCAACCTATAAACCGAACCCTTCTCGGGCCAAGGAGAGGGTGGGGCCCCTTGTTTAAGACCTGGATTCAGTACTAAAGGGAACAACCTATCTACTATCTCTATAATGGGTAGGAGTGAATTCTATCTTGCATCCTATGTTCCCAGCTATCCACCTGATCTTACCCCTGAAATGGGAGGCTTATTGGGCCAACGATGATGAGTTGCCCTCACCTATGCAGATCTAAGGATAATTCTGAGTGAATAGGAGTTCATAGTTAGCTCAGAATTAAGATTAAGTTACCTAGGTCATCAATTAACAAAATAGTCAGTTTTATACATAGAACGATATTTAGAACGTAAAAAGTGACTATTTCATGGTTCAGTCTTATGCAAACTCATTGCATAGGATACCTCCACTCACATATCTCTATATGAACGATTCAAGATCACATCGTTTGTACTAACTACAAAGTGGGCCACATCCATAGTGTCCCCAGAATAAGGCGCCCAACCTTATTCATATACTATAGACCATTTTGGCTATATATTTGAACTTGATCCACCTTTATGTCACTACATAAAGTTCAAACTACGTTAAATAGCCTCAGGACCTGAGTTTATTGGATTCAAGATTACAATTTCAATAACAACTTTATCGAAAAACAAAACAGAATATGTTTATTAATTTACAAACTACGAGTTTTAGGACATAAAATCCGACAAACTTCCACTTGGACTAAAACTCCTAGTGGAGTATCACAATGTTGAATTTAAGTGAGAAACATATGAGTACAATAAACATATGAATATAATAAACCAGGGCATATACCCAAAAGTTCTCCCACTTGTCCTAGTTTACAAACTTCGTAGACCTAGACTCTGTAGGTGACCTTCAAACACTTTAGCCGTGATGGCCTTTGTAAAAGGAT
The DNA here is from genome assembly GCF_027475165.1 of Benincasa hispida. NCBI lineage: Eukaryota > Viridiplantae > Streptophyta > Magnoliopsida > Cucurbitales > Cucurbitaceae > Benincasa > Benincasa hispida. The sequence continues at coordinate 55,038,628 of NC_143482.1, forward strand.
CAGTAATGTTTTGCTCAGAAGACATCTGGGTTACTACAACGTCTCCACGATGTACAATCTCTCAGATCAGATGGTATTTGTGCTCAATATGCTTGTCGCACTTGTGGCTTCTTGGTTCTCTTGAATTTGCAACTGCACCACTATTATCACAATATAGGGTGATAGGCAGATGCATATTTGGAACAACTTCCAAATCTGTCAAGAATTTTCTCAACCATGCTGCTTCCATACTACTTTCTTTGCTGCTTCACATGTAGCTACATATTTGGCTTCCATTGTGGAGTCTGCAATACAGTTTTGCTTCACACTTTTCCACACTACTGCTCCTCCATTCAGAATGAACACTGATCCCGATGTAGATTTTCTTGCATATTTATCGGTCTAAAAATCAGAGTCAGTGTATCTAGTAAGGATCAAATCCTTAGTACCATACACGAGCATGTAGTTCCTCATTCTCCTAAGATACTTGAGGATATTTTTAACGGCAGTCCAATGATCATATCCAGGATTGGACTAATACCTACTGACGATCCCTACTGCATAGCTTATGTCAGGTCTAGTACATAACATTGCATACATCAGGCTCCCTACTGTGGAAGCATAGGGAATGCGTCTCATATCCTCAACCTCTTGAGGTGTCTTAGGACATTGATCCTTTGACAAATGAATTCCATATCTGTAAGGTAACATACCTCTTTTGGAATTATGCATCTTATACCTAGACAACATTTTGTCTATATAAGTTGCTTGAGACATGGCTAGTGTTCTGTTCTTGGGGTTCCAAATAATCTGAATCCCGAGAACATACTGCGCATTTTCTAAATCTTTCATTTGGAACTGCGTTGTTAGCCATTTCTTGATGTCAGTTAGGTAACCTACTTCATTCCCAATGAGTAGAATATCGTCAACATATAAAACTAAGAACACTATAGTAGAATTGACGATCTTCTTGTAAACACAAGGCACGTCAACATTCTGTACAAAGCCATAAGATTTGATCGCAGTATCAAATCTTATATTCCAAGATCTAGAAGCTTGTTTCAACCCATAAATGGATTTTTGATGCTTACAAACCTTTTGTTCTTGACCCTGTGCAATAAACTCCTCTGGTTGAGCCATATAGATACTCTCCTCAAGATCGCCGTTTAGAAAGGCTGTCTTGACATCCATCTGTCAAATTTCATAATCATAAAAGGTGGCAATGGATAAGAGTATTCTAATCGACTTAAGCATGGCAATAGGAGAGAAAGTTTCTTCATAGTCCACTCCCTCTCTCTGGGTATAACCCTTTGCCACGAGTCGAGCCTTAAAAGTCTGTACTTTACTGGCTTGATTTCGTTTTCTATTGTAGATCCACTTACAACCAATTGGTTTTACATCATTTGGTTGATCTATAAGTTCCCAGACAAAATTGAAGTACATAGACTCCATTTCGAGGTTCATGGCTTTGACCCACTGATCACGATCCACATTTTTCATCGCCTATTTATAGGTCGATGGATCCTCTATGCCATCATCAAGTATGATGATTTGTGTTTTTGTTAAACCCAAGTAACGGTCAGGCTGATGAACAACCCTCCCACTACGTTGAGGCATTCTCAACTCTTGAGAAAGATGTGACTGGCCAGATATACTAGTTTTATTTACCACTTTAGTAGATGAACTAGTTCTATCTGTAGCGTCTTTGGAAATTTCATTCAATACTAGTCTACTGCGAGGTTGATGACTTCTTATGTGATCTTTCTCTAAGAATGTGGCATTTGTCGATACAAATACCTTATTCTCTTGAGGATCTAAAATAGACCACCTTTTGTTTCTTTTGGATAACTTACAAATAGGCATAGTTTTGAACAACGTTCCAATTTTTTAGGATTTTGCACCAACACGTGTGTGATAACTTGTAGAAATACAAGTTATTTATACTATTTTATTTAGATATTGCGGCCAAAATAAAGGAAAGTTGCGTCAATTGTATAGAAATTAGCTAAGAAATGCAAGAATTATAAATTGTCATCAATACACCCACTAACATCATTGCGATGGTAGAATGGAATGTTTCAAGTCTATTTTGTAGGAAATCAAGTCACCGCATGCGTTCATGGCTCAAGATAAATTGAATAATGCATCTACATCGCATAGCGCCCATCATTCAGAAATGAATAGACGATCAACGCAATGACGGCGCATGCGACAATCGATCAAGAGCTAAGCGGTCAACGCAATCTCAACTGCATGCGATAATAAAAAAAAAACAACATCGAATGCGTGTAAATGATCGAAGATGTGAAGAGCAACGCAATTGCGGAGGATTTTGATGCTTGTACAGCTGACCGCTATGCATTTCTGATGGGATTGATTGCGTAACAGAAGGTATATTCACTCCACCATTTTCGGAACTGCCTTAACAATAAAGTGGGGACCACAAGTCAGAGAGTCAAAGCTTAGCCTATAAATAGCTCCAGCCATTCCACTGAAAAAAGGATGCTTGAATACAGAGAAAAGTGTATATACTGATCTAAGGGAGAGACTGGTTGAGCGACTAATCAGAGTAGATCCGGGAAGAATTAAGAGATAAGGCCGAGAGGTGAGTCTCCGGGCAAAGAATTCTTCCGATCCCCACTGTTGAAGCTCTGTACAAAGGTCACCTTTACCAGATGAGCAAGTCTGAGAGGGAAGCTCTTCTGTTCATCCATTCCACATGCCAGCAAGCAAAACCACCGTCCAGATCTATGTCAAGACGTTGAAACTCTTCTGTATTTGTGTCTATCTCTTCATCATCACATGTATTCATCTTCTTAGTCTATCATTCACACCATGTATCAGATGCTTAATTCTATAATTAAATGTTATGATCATTTTCATCTCCATCTCTTTGCCTATTTCCATTCATCCATATTTCACTTTTTCCACTATGTTTTCTTAATCAATTGGATAATTAGCAATAATTGAGTAAGTAAATTAATTGGGTTAAGGAAATAATTATGTTTAGCTAAAGCATGCTAGACGGCAGACGGCATCTTCACCTGTGAGAGCAGAAGTGAAGATGCCATTCTGCCTATCGAGAGAGGGTTGGAAGAATGCGTTAACTAAAGTGAGAAGTACTTCTAGAGATGGAAGTAACCTTCCGTTCACCACGTTCATCCCTATTTCACTATAGAGATATGGGAACGCGGCCGATCACCGAGAGGTGTACGCCAAGGGAAAGTGGAACCTTAGTTGTATCTTTAACGCAATTAACAAACTTGCAACATTTGTACTAATTATTCTTTATCCTTCTGATTCATCCATAAAGCCTTGCCATCGCATACCACGATCCTTTATATAAACTTCACAGTCAGTCTCGAACTCAGTATCATGTATATCATGTATCTTGTATCCTACATCACATTAGCTTAGGTTTATTTTCATTGCAATTTATTTTATTAACGCAACTTTAGTTTATCTGCACAATTTTACTTTACCGAAATTTACTGTCCTGTACAAACACACAATCTTTATTAATTGTAAAAACCGGTCGCATATATCGCAAATGTAACACATTAATGACAACAATCCCTGTGTTCGACCTCGGATTACTCTGAGAAACTTGCGTTGGAATTATACTTGGTTTCAGCGCAAGGAAACTTGTGAGAACGCATAGCATACTACAAGCATTTCATTAATAACGCATACATCTAGAAGTAGTATCGAATAAAGTGTAAATAAACATAACACAGCATCCACACTCCATCTCCATCTTTCCAAGTCATCAAGTTTATGGCAACATGAGCTTATATCATTCACATTCATATTTGTCCATATCCATATAATGCTTATTTAGAGAACATTAAGATTACATTTTTGCATTACAAGTTTATGGTGTCATTGCTGGGGACATGAGTTTGTAGCACATTATCTATCAATACAGTGCATGCATAACAAGGAATTAAGATTTTAGAGTTACAAGTTTATGGCGCTATTGCCGGGGATTGCTAACGGTTAGTGTCGAGTACTTTTGTGGTATTTTGCAAGACAAATCTCTTTGTACTGGCTGTTTATCGTGAAGAGCAGTCTGATGGTTTATAAGTACTAGACTTGATCCAGAAATTCTAAGCTGACCCAGAGATCAGGTGTATTTTTCGCGTAGGAACACATCAGAACCAAATTAAGCGCTGGACTTTCAAGACCTACGGTTGCGGACAATGCAAGGTTTGAGATAAGGTTGGTCGTGCTTCAAATGATCTAACATGCGGGACAATTCGGATACAAGGAGAAGACTTGCATGCTCATTTGACCAGCTTCGTAGAAATGTGCAACACATTCTCCAGACATGGTGTGACTCCCGAAGAAATTAGATTGTATCTCTTCCTATACACACTGCGGGATGAGGCAAAGAGGTGAACAATGTCCTTGATGACATTGTGCAGGCAAGCTTGACTGCCTGTAGGGGATTCTATTATGGTAACTCTGAAAAATTCTTTCAATCAGCATCTCTATATCTATGTTTATTTGCTTTGTTTACAGCTTTCATTTACTGCTTTCTAAATTGCGTTATTTACTACTTATTAGAAATAGCCTTTAATGCTTTATGTATTTCCATGTCATGTTTAATTTCTTTAATTTGTATGCATTAGTAGCACTGTTCTTAAAATTTCTGTGAATGACTGAATAAAACGATGAACACCGCAAAGTCTTCCAGACTTGCGCTATTGATGAATTCAAAAGGAAAAAATAAAAATTTATATGCAACGCGATGATGGGTGCATTTCATGATAAAAAATACACTTTGCGTCCCTTATACCCAAATGCATTGCATTGAGGGGTGTTGTTTCGCTCATATGTATTGTTAGCCCGACCTTAGCGAAAACGAACTATGTTGAGGTAGTGTTGCGCTGGTAGAAATACCGTGTGCCCGTCCTCCAGAAATGTGTTGAGTTAAGGGGTGTGTTACGGTGATACATGCATTGTCGCTCGTCCTCAGCAGAAATGTATTTGCGTTAATGGAAGCGTGGTGTTAATTTTTATTCGTGCACCCGTCTGAATCAAAAACAAAAGATAATTTCATTCATTATTTTCTAGGTAAAGAAGCTGATTACTTGATTCTTTGTACATGATAAAAGTTTTGTATTGCGTTAATTGTAATTCCTTGTATACTTAGTTAATTTTTAATACAACTAAGTAATAATTCTTTCAAGTATGCAATAGCCTCTTCTTTATCATCCTTTTTCAATTATTGTGATGTTCTTGATCTTTTATTTTTGCGTTATTCATTGCGCTGCCATGATGAGTTATATGCATACACTTATAAACATTTCCCACACTTTGTACTTTCTAACTAACACTTAGTTAATTCGTGGCTATAGCACTATTTTACCCTTTATCCTTCAAAATTCTGCTCAAACCTTCTTTTCGAAATTTTGTCTAAGTGTTTGTCTATTTTGTCCAAACAACGCAATGAGAACCTTGCGCATCTCTAACTTTGGGGGTGGGGAAGGTCTAAGCAGATGAGATCAAGAGTGTGCGGTCATTAAGAAAAATGCATTCATTTTTCATCTCAAAAAAAAAAATTCAATAAACTCAAATTTCAGCGCAAGGGAAACCTCAAAAACATTACCAACCTGATAAGAGTTAGTTGTGAAAGGAGTCTGCTCGTAGTTGGATGTTCGCATGACACCCGTGGGAGTAAGCCAAAACGAAGGTGGGTTTCCAAGAACAACGCAATATGAAAAGAAAAAAATGCAAAAGAAAAATAAATAAAAGAAAAAAGAGACAACTCCTCTTAAACTCATGAGTTAAAAGTGAGATTGGCACACAACCGTAGTTGGATGTTCGCATGACACTCGTGGGAATAGGCCAAAACGAAGGGTGTAACCATGATCAATAGTCTCTAATAAATGATGAAAAGTTTGACCACCGCATCCAGATGCATCAAGTTGTTTTGACAAGAAGATGTAAACATTCTTTTTAAAACTAGAAAAGCATTTTTGAGCAGAAATTGGTAGTATAGAAGAATAAAGTAGGGCTCTATTAGGAATTTTCGAGGATAGAAGGAAATTGCGATGTCAAGTAATGTTGCTTAAGTGGAGCATTCGGAGCAACCAATCGACGCAAAATTTAGGATAGGAATTTAGCATTATTGCCTTAGTAGAAGATATGCTTGAGGACAAGCATATATCTAAATTTGGGGGTGTGATAACTTGTAGAAATACAAGTTATTTATACTGCTTTATTTAAATATTGTGGTTAAAAGAGAGGAAAGTTGCGTCAATTGTATGGAAATTAGCTAAGAAATACAAGAATTATCGTCAATACACCCACTGACACCATTACGATGGTAGAAAGGAATATTTCAAGTCTGTTTTGTAAGAAATAAAGTCACCGTATGCGCTCATGGCTCAAGAGAAAAAGAACAACGCATCTACGTCGCATTGCGCCAATCATTCAGGAATGAATAGACGATCAACGCAATGACGGTGCATGTGATGATCGATCAAGAGCTTTGCGATCAACGCAACTTCAACTGCACGCAGTAATCAAAAACAACACTACATGCGAGCACACGATCGAAAGATGCAAATGAGCAACGCAATCACAGAGGATTTTGACACGTGTACAACTAACCGTTGTGCATTTTTGACGGATTGATTGCATAACAGAAGGAATATTTATTCCACCATTTTCGGAATTTTCATGACAATAAAATGGGGACCACACGACAGAGAGTCAGAGCATTCATCTATAAATACCCTCAGAGAATTCGCTGAAAGATATACTTGATATGAGGCTATTTTGATATTTGTATATTGAGAGAGGGACTGATCTGAGTGCTGATCAAAGAAGATCCAAGAAGAAAAGAGGCAAGGCCAAGAGGTGAGTCTCAGGGCGAATCATTCCAAATCCTCACCGTGAAGCTCTATACCTTGATCAACTCTACCAGTTAAGCAAGCCTGCGAGGGATGCTCATCCTTCCATTCACTCTATACGCCGGCAAGCGAATTCTCCATCCAGATCTGTGTTAAGACGTTGGCACTCTTCTGTATTTGTTTCTATCTCTATCATCAATTGTATCTCATCTTCTTAGTCTAAATCATTCACACATGTATCAAACGCTTGATTCTATAATTAAATGTCATGATCATTTTCATCTCCATATTTCTGTCTATTTCCGTTCCTCCATTAATCGCTTCCTCCACGATATTTTCGTAATCCCTTGGTAATTAGAATGAATTAAACAAGTAAATTAATTTGTGCTAAAGGAATAAAGATGTTTAGCAAAAGCATGCTAGACGGCATCTTCACCTGTGAGAGCAGAAGTGAAGATGCCTTTCTGATCTGTCGAGAGAAGGTTAGAAGAATGCATTAACTAAAGCGAGAAGTACTTCCAGAGATGGAAGCAACCTTGCATTCATTACGTTCATCCTCGTTTCACCACAGAGATGTGGGAACACCACCGATCATCGAGAGGCATACGCCAAGTGAAAGCAAAACCGTAGTTATATATTTAACGCAATTAATGAACTTGCGATGTTTGTACTAATTATCTTTTCTCTTTTTTCTTCATACATAAAGCCTTGCCACCACATAACACGATTCTTTGTATAATCTTCACAGTCAGTCTCAAACTCGGTATCATGTATCATGTAACCTATATCTTTTATCATCATAGCTTAGGTTTACTTTTATCGCACTTTACTTTACTGCACAACTTTATTTTATCGCAATTTTACTTTAATGCATGTTTTACTTTATCACATGTACAAACCTCACTTTTATTAAATTGAAAAACCCCGGTCGCATATATCACAAACGTAACACATTAACCAGGCAATCCCTGTGTTCGACCTTGGATCACTCCGAGAAACTTACGGTGGAATTATACTTGGTTTCAATTGTGATAAAGCATAGCATACTGCAACTATTTTTTAATACGCATACATCTAGAAGTAGTATCGCATAAAGTGTGCATGAGCAACAACACAACATAAGATTACCTTTTGCATTACAAGTTTATGGCAATATGAGCTTGTAGCACATCATCATGCATGCACATTACGAACGTTCAAATCCCAAGTCATCAAGTTTATGGCGCCGTTGTCGGGGATTGGTTAACGGTTATTGTTTGAGAATGTTTGTGGTATTTTGAAGGACAGATCTCTTTGTACTGGTTGTTCAATACGAAGAGCAGTCTGACAGTTTATGAGTATTGGTACCGAACTAGAATTTGTCGTTGACCCAGAGATCGAGCGTACATTTCGTGCACGGGCACACCAGAACCGAGCAAGGCAAAAGAAAGTAGCTGATATGGTAGATAATAATGATAATGCGGCTCCCGTAGGAAATTAAGGGGCATTACGGCCAGTGCAAGATCCAGTTTTCCTTGCTGCTGTTCGCAACATTCCCATGAGAAATTATGCGGCGCCCAATCTGTACGATTTTTCACCTGGGATTTCAAGGCCGATGGTCGAGGAGAACACGAGATTCGAGATAAAGTCGGTCATGCTCCAAATGATCAAGAATGCAGGGCAATTTGGGGGTCGACAAGGTGAAGACCCACATGCTCAACTGACCAGCTTTGTCGAGATGTGCGGCAACTTCTCAATACCTGGCATTACCCCTAAGGGTATTAGATTATATCTCTTCCCTTACACCTTGAGGGATGAAGCTAAGAGGTGGGTTCACTCACTGGAGCCAAACGAGATTACTTCATGGGATCAGCTGGTTGAGCGGTTCATGAAGAAGTTCTTCCCACTGGCTGTCAACGCAAGGCGATGGAAGGATGTGGTGAACTTTGAACAAATGGACAATGAGACCCTGAGCACTGCCTGGGTGCGATTTAGGAGACTGGTGAAGAACTGCCCGTATATCGGGATACCCGATTACATCCTGATGGAGACATTTTATAATGGCCTGAACAGATCAACGTAGGTTGTTACTGACACCTCCGCGACAGAAGGTTTTATGGATAAGACGTATACCGAGGCTAAGGTCATCCTTGACCACATCTTGCGGAACATGGATGACTGGATTAATGATGGTTATGGTGGCAGAGGCTCCGAAAGAAGAAAGAATGAATCTTCCATTGTCCCTACAGAGACAATGACGACTTTGGCCGCACAGATGGCGGCAGTGACCTCTATACTCCAATCGATGGCAATCAATCAAGAAGCCATTCCCCAACAATCAGCGCAACCTGCTGCACCGGCTCAAGTGGCCGCAATCAGTTGCATTAATTGTGGATGGGCTCATATAAAAGAAATGTGCCCATCGAATATCCAACAAGTATGCACCATCCAGAACAACTCCTTCAACAACACATATAATCCTTGTTGGAGGAACCATCCTAACTTCGGTTGGGGAGGGAATCCTAACCAAGGAGAACTAAGCAACCATCAAGGTGGCAATTCAGGGAATCGGGGAAACCCTCCTCCCTTCCACCATAATTCTAATCAAGGGTAACAAAGGCAATCGCACAATCAGCAACCCTCATCTTCAAACACCTCTGGAAGCTCATTGGAGGTCCTGCTCAAACAATACATAGACAAAAATGACGCAGTGATGCATGTGCAGGTGTCTTTAATTCGAAAGGGCAGCTAGCTTCTGAACTTAGAAATAGAGCACCTAGAACGTTGCCTAGCAACTCTGAATCCCCCGGATCTCATGAAAAGGAGTAATGTCCCTGAAGACATTGGACAGGAAAGCTGGACCGCCTACAGAGGTGTGGATTGTGCTCATTCAAAGAAAGTCATCTTTCGGTCCATATCTCACATCTATGTTTAAATGCTTTCTTTAATTTCTATCTTTACTTCATTCAATTTGTTTCATGACTTTATTCATTTATTCTTCAATTAACTCTCTTGCATTTATTTCTGTATTTTCTTTAATTCATGTAACTTTTCTGTATTTAATGCGTTATTCTTTAACCTGGTGAATGATTGAGTAATGAGAAGAAATTTATTACCGCAAGTCATAGAAACTTGCGTTGATGAAATAAAATAAAATAAAATGAAATTATAATAAAATAAAACACATTCAGTATGCATGGCGATAATGGATGCATCTTGAACTAACAAGATACACTTTGCGTTCACCCAACCCTAATGCATTGCGCTGAAGTGTGTGTTATGCGCATGTGTGTCCTTTGCCCGTCCTTAGTGAAAATGCACTATGTTGAGGTAGTGTTACGCTGGTAGAAATACCGTGCGCCCGATCCTCCAGAAATGCGTTTAGTTAAGGGGTATGTTGCGGGGATGCATGCGTTGTTGCCCGTCCTCTACAAAGATGCATTTGCATTGGTGAACTCATTTCGTTAAATCTTTACCTTGCGTCCATTCGAATAAAACATTAAAGATAATTCTTGTTGCAATTTGAGGAGAACAATCGTTCCGTATCCTAAAGAAATGATGAGCTACAGACGAAAGGATGTGTACTCTGAAACCTCATAAATATGGGGAGTTCAAACAGTGGGCCTTTTGAGTGTCTCGAGGCCTGCCACCACAACAATAGTGTTGGGCCCACTAAGGCCCAACCTATAAAAAGGACCCCTCCGTCTGTGAGCACACTTTGCCTCATTTGCAATCTTAATCCCTAACGCCTCTACATACCGAGCTTTCTTCTTCCCTGAGACCCTAATGTTTTCCCACTTTCTTTAACCTCAGCATCCATGGCCGATCAAACTTCCCAACCTTCCACTTCACCCTCAACACCTTTGACAGACCAACTCTTCATGCGAGAGGCACCATTCCTTGCTGCTCAACCTCACACTGTTCCTAGAATCGCTGGAAGACCCCGGTAAAACCCATTAGCCGTCAGACCACTTCAGTTCAAGAGGGGGTAAAGTACTGAAAACACCCCACTCCCAACTCCAGCATTCTCCACTAAAAGCAAAAAGAAGAGACGAGGTGACAAGAAGGTATTCGGAAACATTCTGAGTAGCTTGTAGAAAGGAGAAGGACTGCCCGAGGCTGGGATTGTAAACCAACCACTACTTCAGAGGAGGCGACGGTGGCGATGACGGAGGAAGTGGTGGTGGCAGAGGAAGTGGTGGAAGAGGAGACAAGGAGAAGCACTCTAGCCATAAGGGATCCTGAGGAAACTACGCAAGTAGAATCCTATGAAGGACCCATCAGAGTTGCATTGGAGAAAGTCGTGGCAGAGAAGCAACCAGAGGTGGAAGAGGAGAAAAAAAAGAAAAAGCAGAGCAAGGGAAAAAAGGTTGGAGAAAGTGAGTTATCCCATCATCGCAAAGAGAAAAAGAATAAAGAAAAGAAGAAGGATGAAGAAGATGAGGAGGCCAAGCTAAGGAAGAGAAAAGAGAAGGAAGAAAGGAAAGAACGCAGCCGTAAGGAAAGGCGCCTGAAGAAGGAAGAAGAAAAGAAGAAGAGGGCTACAAGCCCAGAGATGGATGGGGAATCCACCTCCCTGAGGGAGGACAAGAGGGAACCAGCACAACCTGAAACAACACAAACTGTTGCGACTGAAGAAGAAGAAAGAGGAGATGTTACCCCCTTGATGCGGCGTCGTAAGGAGAATGCGTCGCAAGGGTCAACCATTGGCTCGCCAATTTTGATTGACACATTAGAAGAACAGAAGAGGAGGAAGAGAAGAAGGAAAAAATGGCGCGGGCACAACTCATCATCGCAAAAGGTGATAGAAGAAGAAGATTACAAGATGAGGAGGTGCGCTGCAATAATGAAATCTCGAGGATCGAAGAAATAAGGAGGCTCGAAGAGGAGCAGCGCATATTGCTGGCCTCTGAGCAGTTCGAGAAAGAGTTGGAAACAGAGAAGAGAGAAGAGGAAGAAGAAGAAAAGAAAAAGAAGGCAGAAGAAGAAAGGAGAATGAAAGAAGAGAAGGAAAGGAAGCACGAAGCCAACAGGCAGCGCTTAAGTAAGAAGAAGGGTAAGGAACTTGCCGAATGAAAGAAGGAGGAACAATGCAAGGAATGGGAAAGAAAACAAAGGCAACAATCCCACCTTGCGTTGGCCAAGGGAAAGGGAAAAGCAGTCGTAGAGAGCAGCAAGCCCGCATTGGCAAAGGTGCATCCATCAAGAAAGAAAGAGAACAATGACTTGTTGATGGAGATGGGCTTTTTCCCTGCACCAACGCCACTACCAGATCTGATCACAAGTGTGATCGTAGAACATGGATGGGACACATTTTGCCAGTGTCCAGCCATTGTTATTCCAGAGGTAGTGCACAACTTCTACCACGGATGGCTACATGGCACCAAGGATGTGGTGACCATAAAAGGGAAAATGGTGTCTTTCAGCGCAAGGGACATCAATGAACTATACCAAATGAAGGATAACCCAGATGCATCGGGTAACAAAATCATTGATAATCCCACTGAAGAGCAGATGGAAGATGTGCTGCGAGTATTAACGCAATCGAGCACTAAGTGGTTGATTTCTTTAAAAGGCATCAAGACCCTGGCGTCCAAGACTCTGCTTTTGGAAGCACGGCTTTGGGTTTATTTGGTCAAACGACGGCTGATCCCAACTTCTTATGACAAGACAATTTCAAGGGATCGAGTTATGGCTGCATATTTCATTTCGCGGGGCATTCCAATCGATGTAGGCCAATTTGATCGCAAGACAAATCAGGGGTTTTGTGGGGCACATAAGAGGGCAGTACTTCTTCCCATGGACGGTTTCAAGTTTATGCCTATCACTAGGTGTGGGCATTGATGAAGAGCCAATGGCAGAAGTTCACGGCCTAATAAACGTCAAGATTTTGAGGTTGCTCCTCAAAGATTCCCCACACTGCCCTGAGTTCCCTTTGAAGAGGCCTAACATTGATTTAAATGCACCGCAAGAGCCCAAGCCGAAGAGACAGCGCAAAGATGTTAAGGAAAAGGAGAAAATCCAAGAAGAACCAACGCAAGATCTAGAACCCTTGGACCCTTTACCCTTGATAATTCTCCCTCTAAGCCCTCCCGCACAACCTTCTTCTTTCCTTCCTGAGCACTTTACCAATCTTCTCCTTCCCCCAGATTCTCCAACCGCATATCCAGCAGCCCCATCATCACCTTCAGCATCATCACCGCAACTTCCCCTTCCACCGCCGCATGTTGATGACCCACACGATTTGGGTGAAGGCACCTCTACCCAACCCCAAAACGTTGCTGGCAAAACATCGCAGGCACAACCCACTATCGCCTCCCTAGTTGCTGAGTTAGCAGATATGCGGTCCCTTCTGGCTTAACAACAACAACTCTTCTCTTAATAGCAAGAACTCTTTTCTCAGCAACAAGCCTTCTTCGGCCTGAGAATTGATGCGGTAATTGAGCGAGTTAATGATTTACAATGCACTGCTAATATGACCAGGCAGGTGTTAATCAATATTCAGCAAAACATTCTTATGATCCATCTGCATCAAAGATAGATAGCGGAGCGCAGCCATGAGTACTTTAATTTTTTGACAGCATATCTTCATGGACCCATGGTTCCTTCGCATCTCAGGTAGCACTTGATTTTTGTAGATGCTCTTCAAGTACCACATCCGAACCCTTCTCCAAACCCCCCTGCTCCTCAACAATAATCTTTCCATTCATTTTTTTTATGCGGCCATTCTTTTATCTCTATTTCATTCATTGTTTAATTAAATTCTTTGATTCTTTATACAAGCCAAAATTTTTGTATTGCGTTATTGTGATTATTTGTATACTTAGTTAATTTTCAATACAACTAAGTAGCAATTCTATCTATGTGCCTATGACTCTTCTTTATCATCCTTTGTCAACTTTGCAATATTCTTAATCTTTCTTTTTACGTTATTCATTGCGCTGCCATGATGTATAATATGCATTTACTTAGAAACATTTCCCATACTTTGTAATTTCCAACTAACACTTAGGTAATTTGTAGCTTAGCAATGCTTTACCTTTTACCCTTCCAAATTATGCTCAAACCTTCTTTTTGAAATTTTGTCTAAGTGTTTGTCTATTCTATCCAAACAACACAATGAAGACCTTGCGCATCTCTAAATTTAAGGGTGGGAAAGATCTGAGCAGATGAGATCAAGAGTATGCGGTCATTAAGAAAAATGCGTTCATTTTTTGTCTCAAAAAACAAAAAAATTCAATAAACTCCAATGTCAGCACAAGGGAAACCTCAAAAACATTCCCAACCTGATAAGAATTAAGTTGTAAAAGGAGCCTGCTCGTAGTTGGATGTTCGCATGACACTCGTGGGAGCAAGCCAAAATGAAGGTGGGTTTCCAAGAACAACGCAATATGAAAAGAAAAATAAATAAAAGAAATAAGAGACAACTCTTCTGAAACTCATGAGTTAAAATAGAGATGGCACACAACCGTAGTTGGATGTTCGCATGACACCCGTGGGAATAGGCCAAAACGAAGGGTGTAACAATGATCAATAGTCTCTAATAAATGACGCAAAGTTCGACCACTGCATCCAGACGCATCAAGTTGTTTTGACAAGAAGAGGTAAACATTCTTTTTAAAACTAGAAAAACATTTTTGAGCAAAAATTTGTAGTATAGAATAATAAAGTATGGCTCTGTTAGGAATTTTCAAGGATAGAAGGAAATTCCGATGTCAAGTAATGTTGCCTAAGTAGAGAATTCGGAGCAACCAATCGACGCAAAATTTAGAATAGGAATTGAGCATTATTGCCTTAGTAGAAGATATGCTTGAAGCAAGCATATATCTAAATTTGGGGGTGTGATAACTTGTAGAAATACAAGTTATTTATACTGCTTTATTTAGATATTGCGTTTAAAAGAGAGGAAAGTTGCATCAATTGTATGAAAATTAGCTAAGAAATACAAGAATTATAAATTGTCGTCAATACACCCACTGACACCATTGCGATGGTAGAAAGGAATATTTCAAGTCTGTTTTACAGGAAATAAAGTCACCGTATGCGCTCATGGCTCAAGAGAAAAAGAACAATGCATCTACGTCGCATTGCGCCAATCATTCAGGAATGAATAGACGATCAATGCAATGACGGCACATGTGACAATCGATCAAGAGCTTTGCGATCAACGCAACTTCAACCACATGCGGTAATAAAAAAACAACACCGCATGTGAGCACACGATCGAAAGATGCAAATGAGCAATGCAATCGCGGAGGATTTTGACACACGTAGAACTAACCGTTGTGCATTTTTGACAGATTGATTGCATAACAGAAGGAATATAAATTCGACCATTTTCGGAATTTCCATAACAATAAAGTGGGGACCACACGGCAGAGAGTCAGAGCATTTAACTATAAATACCCTCAGAGAATTCACTGAAATATATACTTGATATGAGGCCATTTTGATATTTGTATATTGAGAGAGAGGCTGATCTGAGTGCTGATCGAAGAAGATCCGAGAAGAAAAGAGGCAAGGCCGAGAGGTGAGTCTCAGGGCAAATCATTCCAAATCCTCACCGTGAAGCTCTGTACCTCGATCAACTCTACCGGTTGAGCAAAGCCTGAGAGGGATGCTCATCCTTCCACTCACTCCATACACTGGCAAGCGAATTCTCCATCCAGATCTGTGTCAAGACATTGACACTCTTCTATATTTGTTTCTATCTCTATCATCAATTGTATCTCATCTTCTTAGTCTAAATCATTCACACCATGTATCAGACGCTTGATTCTATAATTAAATGTCATGATCATTTTCATCTCCATATTTCTGTCTATTTCCGTTCCTCCATTAATCGCTTCCCCCACGATGTTTTCGTAATCCCTTGGTAATTAGAAGGAATTAAACAAGTAAATTAATTTTTGCTAAAGGAATAAAGATGTTTAGCTAAAGCATGCTAGACGGCATCTTCACCTGTGAGAGCAGAAGTGAAGATGCCTTTCTGATCTGTCAAGAGAAGGTTAGAAGAATGTGTTAACTAAATCGAGAAGTACTTCCAAAGATGGAAGCAACCTTGCATTAATTACGTTCATCCCTTTTTACCACAGAGATGTGGTAACACGGCCGATCACCGAGAGGTGTACGCCAAGGGAAAGCGAAACTATAGTTATATCTTTAACGCAATTAATGAACTTGCAATGTTTGTACTAATTATCTTTTCTCTTTTTGCTTCATACATAAAGCCTTGCCATCACATAACACGATTCTTTGTATAATATTCACAGTCAGTCTCAAACACGGTATCATGTATCATGTAACCTATCTCTTGTATCATCATAGCTTAGGTTTACTTTTATCGCACTTTATTTTACTGCACAACTTTATTTTATCGCAATTTTACTTTAACGCATGTTTTACTTTATCGCATGTACAAACCTCACTTTTATTAAATTGAAAAACCCGATCGCATATATCACAAACGTAACACATTAACCAGGAAATCTCTGTGTTCGACCTCGGATCACTCCGAGAAACTTATGGTGGAATTATATGGTTTCAACGCAAGGAAACTTGTGACAATGCATAGCATACTGCAAGTATTTTGTTAATAACGCATACATCTAGAAGTAGTATCGCATAAAGTGTGCATGAGCAACAACACAGCATAAGATTACCTTTTGCGTTACAAGTTTATGGAAATATGAGCTTGTAGCACATCATCATGCATGCACATTACGAATGTTCAAATCCCAAGTCATCAAAAGATAAGAATGAAAACGGACTTGAGAGACCCTATCAATTTCTAGAGTTTGCGGAGTTCCGAATCCTATAATACAGCCCTCCGATTGGTAAGGTCGCTCCGGGGCAGACATGCAGGTGCATTATAGAAATCTCACGGTGCAACCTAATGGAAGAGACCATAGGATGTGTTGACACACTTCCTTCTCCCACTTATTATGAACAACTTCCCCTATTCCCCTTGGTATTGACTCATGCAAACACTCTCCAAATGGAGTCCGCTCCCAAGGCGGACCAAAGCCAAGCATGAATCTCATGGTGTGAACTTTTAGGGACGCTAGAGCTAAAAGTACATTACTTTTTTCCAGCTGAAGTGTTCTAGACGGTTATGGTATAAAATACTTAGCGATACATTTCGGCTAACTAAACATATCCTAAGTCTAGGTGATTCATCTGAGTATAACTTTTATACTGGATTTTTAACCTACGATGTTTAGGTGATAAACAAATTTTATTACCTCACACCGTTCATGCATGCTTATAAAATCGGTTTAACCTAACTCAGATGCCGGCTCGATCTCCAGGTAGTAGGTGTTCCGTGAACCGTCAAGTTAAAAACCTTCAACCTTAGTCATCTTATCTAACTTTTTGCCAAGATCTTTCTGGGTGAGTTTTCTTGTAACTTCGGTTTTACAAGATATCGACCTATTTTCTATGAAGATTGGGATTGCTCGATGGTTAACCCTAAGTGAGCATGCATCTTATCTTTGTCATAGATTTTAGAAGTCTGGGTTATTTTATAACAATTATAACCCTAGACCATTCATCTATAACATGCTTCCTTCAATCAAACATGCTTTAATATAACACTTATATTAAAACTAAGCATGCATAGTATATATTTTATAACACTTATAACATATAACAAATGCATGTCACATGCTTTTCCTATGGTGGGTTTTTAAAACTATATGGCATACTATATGCACATATAATCAAACAACATTATACATCACATGCATAATAGGTAAACAACACTAAAGTGGACCGATTTTCGCATTAGAAAAAATAAATAACTAATTTATTGCATAAATCAGCAACCAACTTCCCGGAACCAGCTTCAAACACTTTGAACCATCTGAAACCGATCAGAAACCACTCGAACCGGCCCAAAAACACCAAAAATCAAGTTGAACCAGTCAAACCGGCTCAACCAGGTCAAACGGACTGGTCAAGATCGTCTGGACCGACTGTTCAACGCTCGCTGGCACGATCAATGGAGGCACGGGGTTGGTCGGGTCAAACTGAATGCGCGGGTCGCGGAAGCGGGAGGCGCGTGGGTCACGGGTTGCGGGTTGCAGGCGAACGGCGCACGCAAGGCAGCTTCGGGCTGAGAATCAGATTAGGTCGCAGAACGGGCTAGAGCATTTCGTCGACAGCTGACGCGCACAGGTTGCTCCAAACCGGGTCGAATTGCGGGCTGCGAGTCGGGTCTGGGAGCTAGTCCCTGGTCTGGTGGCCAAATTCGGGTTTGTAAACAAAATTTCTTCAATTTTGCTGTTGTCCTCTCTCCCGAAATCAAGTAATTACAACCTAATTTCAACTCTAATGACTCCAACAAATTTACAGACCCTTTTTCACACATTAATGCTCAAAACATGTGAGTAATTACAAATTTCCACAAGAAATTTAAAGAAAAACAATGCCAAGATCATAATAAATCCACTTTAGTCCATATTTCATTCAACACTTGAATAGAAAGGAAAAAAACACCCACCAAAAGCAATTGAGCGTAATTAGAGCATGCTCTGATACCACATGATGGAACATGAGACATACGCAGTAGAATTAAGATCTAATTACACTCTAATTGCTTTTAATTAAAAGGAAACTAGTATGCAAAATGATGGAAAAACAGTAAATTAACTTACCTTTGAAGCTCTCGAAAACCGCTTTTCCTCGTTGAATCTCGACCCGAACTCTTTCGGACCACCACTAGAGTTGACCTACTATCCTCTGGACTCAGAATCGAGTTGTGGGACCCGATGGATGAAAAACCCGAGAGAGAGAAAAGAGATGAAAAATAAGAATGAATTTGGGTTTGGGTTTTTAATTTTTCAGCCATATTATGAAAACCAATTTTTGCAAAAACTGCAAAAGTCTTTTATCCAAATTCAAAAGCCCATTTTGTAAAAAAAAAAAAAAAAAAACCATGCAACATTTGCGTGATCCAAATCCATAAAAATCCAACACCTAGAATCCACTATCTAAGTGGGCTTAATGTCTCCACTATAAGCCAACACCTAGCCCACTATTTTGTTAGTGAAATTATCCAACAAAAGTTTGGATTTTCTCACTAACTTTAGTCAAAGGACAAAATAGTCATTCGGTCAAAGTCAAACTTTGACCAAAAAGTCAACATTTTGACTTTTTATGATTTTTTCCGTGTTGACTAATTTTGACCTCCCGAGCATGAATCCACATTCATTTTCTCGAAATTCAAATCACGTTTGAATATAAGATCAGTCAAAGTTTGACTTTTCAAAGTCAAAATGTCAACTCTTTGACTTTTTACATCTTTGACCATTTCCATTATTTCCGAGCTTTCGAATATGAACATATTCATATTCTTGATATTTAAATCACATTTAAATATTAAAACTGTTTCTCTAAACTGAAAACCCAACCACTATATCACATATACTTGTCGGTTTCTCTTTCTTCTCCTAATTCGAACAATTTGAATTATTCTATCATACTGTTCTATGTTTATTCCATATGAGCTAGTAGGGGAACCTAATGGACCTATAGATCATGGGCTCCAAAAATCCGAGATTAACCGGTCAAACTTTTTAACCTAATTAATCAACATTTGTTAACTAACGAGTTATTCCATTAAAGTCCCGTTAGGGCTGGCAACGGGGTCGGGGCGAGGCGGAGGAATTCCCCTCCATCCTCGCCCTTGTCCCCGCCATTTGAAGGCGGGGACGGGGGCATGGATTCCCCATCGGGGAAACAGGTTCCCGCGGGGCCCCATACCCCGTTTCCCCGTGGGGATTCCCCTACTAATTCCCTGCGGGGAATCCCCTATTAGATCCCCGTGGGGATTTCTCATTTTTTTCTTTTAATTTTTTAATTTTGGGCTTGACTTTTGGGCTTAAATTTAAAATTTGTATATTCAATATTGGGCTTACAACATAAGTCTATAGTATACATTATAAACATATATATAAATAAGCTATTTTATATATTATAAATATATATTTATAAAATAATAAAAATATAACTATATAAAATCGGGGTCAGGGTTAGGGCGGGGATACCATCCCTGTCCCCGCCCCATCCCCGGACGGGACTCCGAAAAAATTCCCCAGTTTGACCCTATCCCCGGTCAAACCGGGGATTCCCTGCCCCGATCGGGGCGGGGCCCCGGAATGAATTTTGCCAACCCTAAGTCCCGTAGTTGCACTCCCCTCACTGTAGATATTATTGTGTCCATTTGATATAACCATGATTAGTAAGCTAATCCTTCACAGGTTGTTCGTAATCTCGGCTGAGTCATAAAAACCGTTTTACCCCAAAGACTACATCTTGTTTCTTAAGTTCCACTGATCCTCTAATGAAAAATTGGTTTAAGGTTCAACCTATAAACCAAACCCCTCTCGGGCCAAGGAGAAGGTGGGGCTCCTTGTTCAAGACCTGGATTCAGTACTAAAGGGAACAACTTATCTACTATCCCTATAACGGGTAGGAGTGAATTCCATCTTGCACCCTATGTTCCTAGCTATCCACCTGATCTTACCCCTGAAATGGGAGGCTTATTGGGCCAGTGATGATGAGCTGCCCTCACCTATGCAGATCTAAGGATAATTCCGAGTGAACAGAAGTTCATAGTTAGCTCAAGATTAAGATTAATTTACCTAGGTCATCAATTAACGAAATAGTCAGTTTTATACATAAAACGGCATTTATAACGTAAAAAGTGACTATTTCATGGTTCAGTCTTATGCAAACTCATTGCATAAGATGCCTCCACTCACATATCTCTATATGAACGATTCAGGATCACATCGTTTGTACTAACTACAAAGTGGGTCACATCCATAGTGTCCCCAAAATAAGGCGCCCAACCTTATTCATATACTATAGACCATTTTGGCTATATATTTGAACTTGATCCACCTTTATGTCACTACATAAAGTTCAAACTACATTAAATAGCCTCAGGACTTTAGTTTATTGGATTCAAGATTACAATTTCGATAACAACTTTATCGAAAAACAAAACAAAATATGTTTATTAATTTACAAACTACGAGTTTTAGGACATAAAATCCAACATGGTGGAATGAACACATCAACACACTTACCTCGAGAAAAACCAAAAGATGATGCTGACATTTCACCTACCACGCCGTTAGAGGCATAGGTTCAGAAAGGACTAACGCACCGAATGTCAGACTCAGAATAGTCCAATTAATGCTGTCGGCGACCCAAGCTCTATAAATAGAAGCCGATGAGCAAAAATTCAGGCTATTTAAGGTTTTCGCCTGAGGTTCGCCTAGAGCGGATTCTTTTGATCTAGACAAACTGCGTGAGAAGATGGCTAAGAGTTGTTTACCTCCTTCATCCATTTCGAGTGACGACCAGAGCCCTCGACCGAAGCTAGATCTCAAGAGAGTCAACTCTTCCGCCCATCCATGGCACCACCAGCAGCCTTGACGCACATATGCTGGAAGCAAGCCTTTGCTTCTAGCCGGTCATTTCATTTCCCTTTCTTTTCTCATATTGTATTGTTTGACATTTTGTGATTAAGGAATTAATACAACTTGTTTTCAATGCATTTGTCTATCTCCTTCGACTCCATCTCCATCTTCTTTACTTAGCATCTTTACTTTCATTGTAACACTTAGTGGGATTGCTTGGGTATTGCATACTTAGTCATGTGAATTAGGGACATGAAGCATGTAGCAACCCACCGAGAGGTGTGCGTTGCATGAGTATGTGAGTAATCTTATTTGCTTAGTGTGAAGCTGCTGCAACGCCTGTCTATAGGCTAATGCATTGCTTTTCTATGAGTGAAATCAGCAACAATCAACTGCTCGGAAGGATAAGTGGTTGGTCGCATTAAGCAATGTATGCATTGTTCACTAGGAATAGTAACAATCTTAGGTCAGCAAAGTTCATGCGGTACCTTGTCCTATGAGCACTTCATTCATCATTTAGGCATACTTGGGAGAGTAGTCTAAAACACAAATCTAAGACTCGAGAGAGTGGATTGGAACGCATAGGCAAGAATGGGGATCTTAGAGATAAGCTCTATTTGTTTCACACAGCGTATGCACCCTATAAAATGGATTTGCATACGTCCAGGAAGTAGGATAAGGGGTTATGCGGCAGCCACGCTCATGCGGCGAGAGCTAGTGAGCTGGTTATGAAGGTCTAGGCAGGCATAGGCTTCTTGGCAATATCGCAGATACACCACATACATCTTAGAGTTAGATTCACGTATGTGTAGGATGATTGCATGGTTTTCTTTGACTAAGGTTGCCCTTGCGGTCACTCTTAAGGGTTGCAATGAAATCATCTCTGCATTTTATCTATTTTCCCATACTTTTATTTCATGTCAAGTGTTGCCGTATCTCTACCTCTCATGCATATTCTCATTACGTTGTCTGTTAGATAGGAGTAGGAGTAGGGTTAACTTAGCAACCTCCCTTCCATTCTTTTATTTACACCGCCTCATGCACATTACCGCATACATATAGCTACAAGTCCCTGTGTTCGACCTCGGATTACCTGAGAAACTTGTGTTCGCGTTATACTTGGCATGAGCGCAAGAAAACTTGTGACAGACGCATGGTCATCGCATACATTTATTAACGCATATCCATTCCAATGCATGACCATCAACGCATGTCTATCAACACATATTTTAGGAACATTCATCGCATACTGCGTCCAAGGGATTTTAGTTGTCGAATAATTTGACTGCTAATCTCCCGTCACCACTAATGTTGTTCCCATTTTCGTTGTGTGACCAAGCACAGAAATGGGCTTATTCTCTCGAATTAGGAGAGATCACATCGTGGGAACAGGTAGTGGAAAAGTTCATGAAGAAGTACTTCCCTCCAACAGAAAACGCCAGAAAGAGGAAGCTGATTACCAATTTTGAACAAGATATCGACGAATCGCTCAGTGACGCCTGGGCGAGGTTTAAAATACTAATGCGAGATTGTTCGCACAACGGCTTACCAGATTGTTTACAAATGGAAATTTTCTACCACGATTTAAAACCTGCATCGCAGACGGCTGCCAATGCGGCACCAGCTAGAGGTCTACTTGACAAGACATACGATGAGGCTAAGAACATACTTGATCACATTTCAAAGAATAATGAAGACTGGAGAGAAAGCGATCAACGACTGAGAATTAAAGACAGTGACACAAGCAGTGGGACCATCGCATCCCTACAAAACCAAAGGAATGCGATGATGAATTTAATACAAGGAATCGCAATCAGCAGCCCAGGAACGCATAGGGGGCAGGTCAACGCAATCCAATGGAAGTTGTGCCACTTGCGGAGAAGGCCATCCAATGGAAGAGTGCAAGTTGTGCCACTTGCGGAGAAGGCCATTCAATGGAAGAGTGTCCGAGGAACCCACAGTCTGTTTATTTCATGAAGAATAATCCTTTTTTCAATACTTACAACCCTGGGTGGAGAAACCACCCTAACTTCGCGTGGAAAAATCAACAACAAAATTTTCAACCTATGGCGCAAAAAGAAGGGCCACCAGGATTTTTCTCGCGAACAAACGGTCAAACACAAAGTCAAGCTAGTAGTTCGCAGGCACTGCAATCTTCATCTCTGGAGAGCTTTCTGAAGCAGTATATTTAGAAGAATGAAACAGTGCTCCAGAATCAAGCGACATCTATCCGCAATCTTGAAATTCAAATAAGATAGATTGCTAATGAACTCAAAAGTAGACCGCAAAGGGCACTGACGAGTTCAACAGAGCTCCCGCGCAACCCAAGAAGTACGAGAAAGGAGCAATGTCAAGTTGTGACTTTGCGAAGCGAAAAGACAGTGGCGGAGGAGAAGAAGGAGCCAAGCCGGATTGCTCCAGTTGTGATGGAACCATAGACCCTGTTGACTCAAGAGGAGCTAGAAGAACAGGAAATGATGGAACCGAAGATTGTGTCCACCTCTACGCCAATAGGATAGGGAACCGTGAAAATACAGCTGCCACCATTCCCCCAAAGACTTAAAAAGAAGAAAAATGATGAAGTGCAGTTCCAACGCTTCATGGACATGCTGAAATAATTGCATATCAACATCCCTTGCACTGAAGCGATTGAACAGATGCCAAAGTATGCGAAGTTTCTGAAGGATATGGTGACGAAGAAAAGAAGCACTGGTAAGTTCACAACGGTGGCGTTAACACAACAAGCAAAAACCATTATTCCACCGAAAATGTGCGACCCCGGAAGTTTCACAATACATTACTCAA
The DNA here is from genome assembly GCF_027475165.1 of Benincasa hispida. NCBI lineage: Eukaryota > Viridiplantae > Streptophyta > Magnoliopsida > Cucurbitales > Cucurbitaceae > Benincasa > Benincasa hispida. The sequence goes on from NC_143482.1 coordinate 55,062,686, forward strand.
TCGACGAGTTATACATTGGTCAAGTGCTTTGCGATCTCGGAGCCAGCATCAACTTAATACCCCTTTCAATTTTTAAGCAGCTGAATGTGGGGCAGTTGGCACCCACGATGGTGACTCTCCAGCTAGCTGACAGGTCCCTTGTTCATCCAGAAGGGAGGGTGAAGGATGTCCTGGTCACAATTGACAAATTTATCTTACCGGCAGACTTCATCATCCTTGATTATGAAGCAGACAAAGATGTACCCATCATCTTGGGACGACCATTTTTATCCACTGGTTGCGCTCAGATTGATGTGTACAAGGGAGAGATCACACTAAGTGTGGACGGATAGAAGATCAGGTTTGATATTATCAGAGCCATGAAATATCCGGAAGAAGAAGACCTCGCTAAATCTGATGATGAACCCAGTTTGTATGAAGAAGAAAAGTCTGAAGATGAAGATGAGGATGCGACCGCATGCATAGTAACCTGCAATGCAATCAGAGAAACAACAACCAAAGAAGAAAAGCTGATGATGAATGAAGAAAGAAAAACACAGAAACCATCCTTGGAACAACCACCGACAGTAGAGCTGAAAACCTTGCCAAATCACCTGAAGTATGCTTTTCTGGGGTAGAATGAAACGCTACTGATGACTTATAGAAATACAAGTTATTTAGACTGCCTTATCTAGATATTGCGGCCAAAAGAGAATAAGTATGCGTCAATTGTATGAAAATTAGCTTCGAAATACAATAATTATGAATTATCGCAATTACACCCACTAACATCTTTAAGATGGAAGAAAAAGAGATTTTACTCTGTTTTGCAAGAAACCAAGTCACCGTTTGCACTCAATGCATCTCTATCACATTGGGCTCATCAATCAACAATAAAGAGACGATTAACACAATGACGGCGCAATGCGATAGTTGATCCAGAGCTGACTTTCAACTGCATGTGGTAGTAAAAACAAACATCGCATGCGAACTCACGATCGAAAGATGTAGTTGAGCAATGCAAAAGCGGAGGATGGAGACATGTGTACAACTAACGGTTGTGCAGAATTGACGATCTGATTGCATAACAGAAGGAATAATATCCTAACATCTTTGGAATTTCCATAACAACTAATGGGGACCACAAGGCCAGAGTCAAAGATCCTGACCTATAAATACCCTATACATTTCAGAGAAAACTTACGCTATTGGATACGGGGCTAATTGCTGCTAAATTGTTGAGAGAAAAGGATGAGTTGGGTGCTTAACTGAAGAAATCCGGGAAGAAGACAAGACAAGGTCGAGAGGTGAGTCTCAGTTCTATTCTGCCGAATACCCGCCGAGAAGCTCTGTGCTGAGAACCCTGCTACCGATTGAGCAAGCCTGAGAGGGAAGCTAATCCATCCATCTGATCCATCCAATCCGACAAGCAGATATCCACCCGAATCGGTGCCAAGACGTTGGTGCTTGTTTATATCTGTTCTATCTCTTTTCATCATTGTATTTCACCTTCTTTATCTTTTCATTCACACACCATGTATCAAACGCTTAATAGATATATTAAATGTTTCGATTGCTTTCATATTCCATTTTCTGTCTACTTCCGTTCCTCCGTGAATCACTTTCTCCATGATGTCTTCTTAATCCCCTGGTAGTTAATATGAATTAAACGAGTACTTAACTTGTGTTAAAGAGATAACTGCGTTTAGCGAAAGCATGCTAGACAACATCTTCACCTGTGAGAGCAGAAGTGAAGATGTCATTATGATTTATCAAGAGAAGGTTAGAAGAATGCGTTAACTAAAGCGTGTAGTACTTCCAGACATGGAAGCAACCTTGTGTTCATTACGTTCGTCTCTGATTCACCACAGACAAGTGGGGGCGCGACCGATCACTGAAAGGTGTACGCCAAGAGAAAAGCGGAACCGTACTTATAACTTCAATGCAATTATGAAACTTGTGTTGTTTATATTAGTTATCTGTCTCTTTCTGTTTGTACATAAGACTTGCCGTCGCATTCCATGTTCTTTGCATAACCTTCATAGCCAGCCTGGACCCCAGCATATTGTATCATGAAGCCTGTATCTTGTATCATCCAGCTTAGGTTTACTGTACTTATTTTATTATCGCGTTTTACTGTTTTCCTTTACTTTATCGCAATTTTATATACTTGTACAAAACACTCTTTAAAGATTGAAAATCCTAGTCGCATATACAACGAACATACCACAATAACCTCAAACAGTCCCTGTGTTCGACCTCGGATCACACAGAGAAACTTGTGGTGGAATTACACTTGGTTCCAACTTAAGGAAACTTGTGAAAATGAAAGGCATACTACAAGAATATTCATAAATAACGCATATCTAGAAGTAGTATTGCATATTTGTCCACATGCTTAAAGATATAAATTTCAAGTTACAACTACCAGTAATAATTTCCTCTGCACTTCAAGAAGATCAAGAAAATGCGTTGTTGAGCATCCTGAAAAAGTACATAAAAGCAATTGGTTGGACGCTAGCAACCATTAGAGGAATCAGCCTCGCATATTGCATGCACAGGATACGTCTCGAGGACAATCAGAAAGGATCGATCGAACATAAATGCAGACTCAACCCTGCGATGAAGGAGGTCATGAAGAAGAAAATAATCAAATGGTTGGATGCAGATATTATCTAGCCAATAGCACGTGTGTCAGCCTCGTGCAATGTGTGCCAAAGAAAGAAGGGATGACGGTAGTCCCAAATGCAAATAATGAACTAATATCGATGAGGACCGTCACTGGCTGGCGGATCTATATGGACTACCGCAAATTGAATGCGGTGACAAAGAAGGATCATTTCCCCTTGTCTTTTATCGACCAGATGCTAGACTGCCTAGCAGGAAATGATTACTACTACTTCTTGGATGGATGTGCCAGCTATAACCAAATCATGATTGCTCCTAAAGATTAAGAGAAAACCACATTCACCTGCCCCTATGGAACATTTGCGTTTCGACGCATGCCGTTCGGCTTGTGCAATGTGTCAAACACATTCCAGAGGTGTATAATGGCCATCTTTTCTGAGTATCTTGAAGATTCTGTAGAAATTTTCATGGATGACTTCTAGGTGTATGGGCAAACATACGAAGTCTGTCTCAATAATCTAGAGAAGATACTGAAGAGATGTGAAGAGACGAACCTTGTGCTGAACTAGAAGAAGTGCCACTTCATGGTGAAGGAAGGTATTGTGCTCGAGCACAAAGTCTCCAAGGACGGGCTAGAGGTGGATAAGGAGAAGATTGAGGCAATTGAAAAGCTACCACCTCCAGCGAACTTGAAGGCTGTCAGGAGCTTCTTAGGACATGCAGGCTTTTATCGACGTTTTGTGAAGGACTTTTCAAAGACTGCGCGACCATTGAGTGCATTGTTGGAGGCAAAAAGAACGTTTGACTTTGATGACCAATGCCTAAATGCATTCAAGATACTGAAGAATGCATTAATAACCGCACCTGTGTGGACTGGACACAGTGATAACTTGTAGAAATACAAGTTATTTATACTGCCTTATTCAAATATTGCGGCCAAAAGAGAGTAAAGTTGCGTCAATTGTATGAAAATTAGCTAAGAAATACAATAATTACAAATTATCGCAAATACACCCACTAAGACCATTAAGATGGTAGAAACGGATATTTCTATTCTGTTTTGAAGGAAACTAAGTCACCGCTTGCAATCAAGGCTCAACGAAAATATGAATAACGCATCTCCGTCACATTGCGTCCGTCAAACCACAATGAAGAAACGATCAACACAATGATGGCGCAATGCGACAGTCGATCTAGAGCTGAATTTCAACCGCATGTGGTAATAAAAACAATGCCGCATGCGAGCACCCGATCGAAAGATGCAGCTGAGAGATGCAAATGCGGAGGATTGTGACACGTGTACAACTAATCGTTGTGCATATTTGACGGTCTGATTCCATAACAGAAGGAATAATTATCCCACCATCTTCGAAATTTCCATAACAATAAGTGGGGTCCACAAGCCAAGAGTCAAAGCTTTTCACCTATAAATACCCCCATAGAATTCAGAGAAGATATACTTGATACGGGGTAATTGATATAAGGCCATTAAGATAGAGTTGATCCGAGTGCTAATCGGAGGAAATCTGGGAAGAGAAGAGACAAGGCCGAGAGGTGAGTCTCAATGCAATTTTGCCAAATCCCCACCGAGAAGCTCTGTACTTAGATTCCTTCTACTGGTTGAGCAAGCCTGAGAGGGAAGCTCATCCTTCCATTCACTCCATCAACGCCAACAAGCAACTCTCCATTTTAGATCTGTGCCAAGGCATTGGTGCTTATTTGTATTTATTTCTAGCTCTCATTCATCAATTGTATTTCATCTTCTTAATCTCTTCATTCACAACCATGTATCAGACGCTAAATAATATTATTGAATGTCTCGATCATTTCCATTTACACTTCTTTGTCTATTTCCGTTCCTCCACAAATCATTTTCTCCATGATGTTTTTCTTAATCCCTTGGTGATTAATATGAATTAAACAAGTAACTTAATCTGTGCTAAAGAAATAAAGATGTTTAGCTAAAGCATGCTAGACGACATCTTCACCTGTCAGAGCAGAAGTGAAGATGCTATTTTGATCTGTCGAGAGAAGGTTAGAAGATTGCGTTAACTAAAGCAAGAAGTACTTCCAGAGATGGAAGAAACCTTGCGTTCATTACATTTGTCCCTGTTTCACCACAGAGATGTGGGAACGCGGCCGTTCACCGAGAGCTGTACGTCAAGGAAAAAGCGAAACCGTACTTATGCCTTTAACGCAATTAAGGAACTTATGATGTTTGTACTAAATGGCTATCGGGCCTGGCGGGGCTGCTCCGGGGCCCAATTTTTGTGCGCGAACTTTCCGACCGGAAAAAACTCGAAAATGGACCCAGGGATTAAGAATGATAAAAAAAGTTGTGCGCCAGACGGTTTTGCGAACGGAGCTCATTTGGTGCCCCAAATGGCTAATGGGCCGGGCAGAGCTGCCCTAGGGCTCAATTTTTGTGCGCGAACTTTCCAGCAAGTGAAAATGCAAAAACGAGCCAAGGGGTTAAGAATGATGTAAAAAAGTTGTGCGCCAGACGATTTTTCAAACGGAGCTCATTTGGTGCCCCAAGTGGCTGTTGGGTCCGATGAGGCTGTCCTAGGGCCCAATTTTTGTGCACGAACTTTCTGACGGGCGAAAACGCAAAAACGGACCCAGTGATTAAGAATGATGAAAAAAAACTGTGTGTCAGATGGTTTTGCGAACGGAGCTCATTTGGTTCTCCAAATGGCTATCGGGCCCAGCGGGGCTGCCTCGGGGCCCAATTTTTGTGCGCGAACTTTTCGGCGGACGAAAATGCAAAGACGGACCCAGGGGTTAGGAACGATGGAAAAAAGCTGTGCGCCAGACAATATTGTGAATGGAGGTCATTTGGTGCTCTGAATGGTTGTCGAGCCTGTCGGGGCTGCCTCGGTGTGCAATTTTTGTGCGCGAACTTTCCAGCGGGTGAAAACCCAAAAACCGACCCAGGGGTTAAGAACGATGAAAAAAAGCTGTGTGCCAAACGATTTTTCAAAGGAGCTCATTTGGTGTACCCAAATGGGTTAATGTCCCTTCACTTGACATGTGGCTGGGAAATCGTGGACCCCGTCCACTATTTAGCCTTAAGTCGTGGATCGGGTAAGCGATTTATCTGCTCACTCGTAGACCCCATCCACGATTTTACAATCCTATTTTTTGTTAATACTTTCGAACCAACCCTATGTTTGTCCATAAATATTAAAATAACATTATTTAAAAAAATTCAATAAAGGATAACAAATAAAGAAACATATTTGAATCGTTTTGTTTTAGTTGTAAAAAGTTTTTTTTAAAATAAAGTTCTACCCCACCTAACAACCATCCTAGTCAAAGTCTTACTCAAAAAATGAAAGTCCAATCAAATAAAAACAATAAAACTTTATTAAAATAAAAAATAATCAAAGAGTGAGATATTTTAGGTTGTTTGCGGCTTATGTAGAGCGAATAATTATATTATATCAGAATTAGTCATTGTATCCTATTGAGACGATCGCTCTAGTCTGCTTCCAACTTGCATAGAGCGAATAATTGTATTCAAGACATTACATATCAGAAGCGCTTCTCAACTACCTTTTCAATCTCTACAAGGATTTGAGGTTTCTATAACTTCTTTATTATTTCAATTCATAAGCCTTATTATACTATTTTGCTTACTTTTGAGTTTAAACATTATTATTGAATATAATATAGGCTTATATTTAGTTGAAGTGTAATCAGTTTGTTAGTGTATTTAATAATTATATAACATTTCCCCAAACAAGCACAAGAACTCAAATGAAAGTGAATAAATTTCATCCCTAATTTCCTAATCAAATGTTAGAAAATGCCATCAAACAAGAAAAAACACCATAAAACCAAAGCAAATCTCATAAGAGAAGAAAAAACACAACCAAAAGTAAATCTCATCATAGAAGAGAAACAACGATCCAAATCTAATATCAAATTTAAGTAAAAATTAACCTCAAATCAAAGTCGCGGATGTAAGATCTCAATGAGAAGTTCTTGAGCAAAAGGGAGAGAACAAAGGAAGAAATCTATTTCGACTAGGTCAAAATGTGAGAGAAAAGGTGGAAGGAGGAGGGTCGTATGCGGGGTATTTCAGTAATTTTAATATAACATAAATAATTGGATGGATTCCCAACCAATCTCAAATTAAAAAAGAAAAAACCTATTTTCTAAGATCTTTGAGTGTTTTCTTCAAAATGACTTAGTTTTCAAACTCGTTTTTTTCAAATGCATTTTGAGAAGTTGCCAAATACCACAATTCTTTTCAAATAATCTTTCTTTAAATTTAAACACTTCAAACACTAATTCAAACACGTCCTAAGTAATTTTTTTAATTTTTTTAAATTAAGAGTATTTTTTGAAATAAAGTACTAATAATTTACATCCAAAATATGGTAAGAGTATCTCTCAAACTTTTGAAAGTTCAAGATATTGTTTTATACAAAGTGCAAAGTTCAATAGTATTTTTTATAATTTAGCTTGGAGTGACCTTGTAGCCGGGAAGGGGCCATGAAGTGCCTACTACTACACCACACTACGCTTGGCTCTAAACCTTTACAAAACTAACCTTGCCTAGTCCTTTATTTCTCGTCTAGCAAAAACTAATCAAACTTCGTTTGATCTCCTAGAAGTGGAAGTTGAACCAGTTACAAGCTATAATGTAGAATATGCACGAGATGCATTCCTTAATAGTCTATTGTTGGCTAAAGACAAGGTCTCTAGGTCAACCCACGATGTATCTTCATCTCCATGAGTTCAGAAAGGTACTTTTGGAACACCAATAGGCAGTGACTTTAGAGACTTTTCTCTCGACTTTAATGGTGACAAAAACTCTCTGGAAGGCTTTCTCTTTATAGGATCGGCTGAGGTTTTTGGCTCGCAATAAAGCTAAGACCCTGATCGAGCAACTAATAGTCCTATCTATTTACCTCTTCAGACACAATATCCTACAGATCCACTTTTTTTCTATATAAAGATCCACATTTTGTCTTTGTGTTTTCACATCGAGAATTCTTCTGCCCAAGTATTAGTTACAGAATCATGACTATCAATTATAGATTGGTTAAAATTGGACATAAAATGATTTTTTCTTTTTAACAGTTTGGAGAATGGAAGCTGCCTTTTGGTTCTCCCCGAAGACAACTTTAGTTTTTTTTTAATCCATTTTAATAAAAAAACTCAAAAAAATTTAAAAATGAAAAATAAGCATTCTCAATTCTAAGATTTTTAAAAGAAAGAACAAACTTGTTTATAAATATTTCAAAAGAAACAAAAATGGATTTTTTTACAAAATCTTAAATTTTCATAAAACAAATTTATAATTTGATCTTTGAAAAAGAAAAAAGAAAAAAGAAAAGTTTTTTTTTTTCACAGATGACCGATTCACAAACTAAATATTATTGATTCACTCCCTACAAATGGATGAAATCTAACATTCTGTTTATGTCATAGTGGACTCTCGTCTCGCATTTTATAACGTAGATCGTCATGTCTATTCTAATTCTATTGTATTTTTTTCTATATTTCTCTCATTTTTTTTGTGCCTGGTAAAAAAATTGAATTTTGTACTTTTGTGAGGAGTGAGCTATTGAGAATAAAAAATAAAAGAGAGAATAGGAAAAAAAAAATCCCCCGTTTTCTCTAGCAGCGGCGGCGGCAGGGTTTAGCATTTCAATGCCCTAAATCTAAGGCGGATCTCCGTCCGTTCATCGCGGCTGATTGCACATAATTTCTCTCCGAACTCTCAGATTTACCGATGGCTTCCTTCGCCGGCAGGGCCATTTTCCGATCCTCCTCCGGCAAGGCTGCGACTCTTCTGAGCGTCGGAGCCAGAGCAGCTCCGGCTCGTTCACCATTTCGAATTGCTTCTAAACGACCTTTCTCTCAGTGCTCTGTAAGGTAATTTCCTCACAAGTCTTCGATTTCGACGAAATGTGTTCCATGTGAACTAATTGTGGAAACTGTCTGAGTTGAGTTAAGATGCGTAGAAAAGTATGCCGAGTGTTCTCATAGGTGTTGTTTTATTTTTTCTGTGAAGGATTCCGGTTGAAATGAGCTTCTGTGTGGAGTCCATGCTTCCATTCCATTCTGCGACCTCTTCGGCATTAATGATTTCGATGCTTTCTGTCTCTCGCCATAATTATGGTTGGCTTTCAGAAGGTACTTTCAGTCCTTATTCTTCTAGTAGTTTCTAGAGTGAATCTTACCTTTTTCCAATGTTATTGTTATTCTGCCACTATGAAGATTTCTGATTTCTTTTGTTCAAGAATTTGGTTAGCTGCATTATTGGTCAGTGAATTTTACCTTTTTCAATGTTTCTTGTTATGCTACCACTATGAAGATTTCTGATTTCTTTAGTTCAAGAATTTGGATAGCTGCATTCTTGGCCAGTGAATTTTACCTTTTTTCAATATTCTTGTTATGCTGCCACTATGAAGGTTTCTGATTTTTTTTTGTTCAAGAATTTGGATAGCTCCATTCTTGGCCCTTATCAAAGTAGTTTCTAGAGTGATTTACCTTTTTCAATGTTCTTGTTGTGCTGCCACTATGAAGGTTTCTGATTTCTTTTGTTCAAGAACTTGGATAGCTGCATTCTTGCCCCTATATTTTTGGTTCTACACCAATGGAGGATAACATCTGATATACACAATTAACCATATATTTTTGGCCCTTAGAATATCGGATGAAAAGGGGGAGGATGAAATAGTGAAGAGAAAGCCCTATATATAACATATTCTTTTGACGAGAGGACGACTTTTCATTGATATTTGAAAAGTTATGAGAAACCAAACTCCTATTACGAACCTAGCAAGGAGGGTAAATTATAAGAGAAGAACAAAGATGCTAGGTTTGTAATTCATTCCATCACGATTGAACTTTTCGAACACAAAAATGGATAAAAAGTCTCCAAATAGTCGTCAACTAGTTCATCACAAATGCCCATGTCAACCAATACTAGTGTTTTGGGCTAAATGTATTTCCTACTGCTTTTATAATCTAAATGCTCTTTTGGCTTGATAGAACAAATGTCTAATCCAGCCCCTTTTTTGCTTTTCCGTATCAATGGATTGTGAATTTGAGTTCATCTTAAGATAAAGATTAAATGCTGCATTCTGTACTAGGGTCTAACTTTTAAGCGAAAGAAGTAACAATCACTTCCGTCCTGATGTAACTTGTGATTGAGTTCTTTATAAGTGATGCATTATGTTACAAGTCACAACTATTTATTCCACATAATTGATATAAACGCGAGAACACTAATTGTGATGTTTAATCAGTGTTCAATGATGATGTGTGATGATGAATGGTCAAGCGGCAGAAAGTTTTGTGTGCAGAGTTCTACATTGCCGCAGTGGCCACTGCTAAATTTTGCGAGCTGATCTGCTGGGATTTGGTTATCCATATCTTGACTTTCAGTCGAGTTTGCATGTCTTAGATTCTGACTTTCAGTCTAGTTTGCATGTCTTAGATTCTGAATTTGTGTAACTATTAGACTACTAGATTGTATAGGAAGAGATCCACAGTAGACAGACATTTGAGTTTTATTTGAACAGAAAGAAAGGCTTCAATAAACTGAGTTCATGGAATCTCATTACGTTGAATTCCTTGTAGGATTATCTTTGCAATGAGAGGAAGGATTCTTTCTCCAGTTGTATGAGTACTCTGTCATTACTTTGGCTATGAACATACTTCATAGTTGTGATGAATGCTTGCGTTTTACGACTCCGAAATTTGTTAGGTTGCTGAATGTATGAACTCGAAAAGATTTATTAAATACAAAGCTGTTTGATGAATTATTATATTTTCTGTCTATTAACAGATGTATTAACAGATGTATTACACATTGTTAACGCCATTTAATATCTATGTGGCAGTGACTGGCTTGCAAACTTCATGATATATGATGATTGGAAAAGGTTTTGACCACTTGGGCAACGTACTCACCCATCTAATCTTCGATTGCAACCTGACTTAGCCGATTTTATACTTTGAATTTAGTTTCCTCGGCAAGCATATGGTTGATATTCACCCAAGAAACATAACAGTTTTTTTTTTCCATTCATTTTTTCATATTTTCCAACTTATTATACATAAAAGGACAAAATACTAGGATTGTCTTATGTTTCTTGTGGTTAATGACTGTTGTGAACAATGATATTAAAAAATAAGAATATTATTGCAAAAAAAATCTCTTTTCTTGTGGTTAATCTGTAGTTTTGGTGAAGTTAAAAAAAGAAAAAAGAAAAAAAGAGTTGAAGTGGAATATGAAAGAAAAAGAAGAGATTAGGGTCAAGTTTATCCAATTTTGATTATGTTGTTGTTTACCTATGTTCCATAATCGTAATGAATTATGAGGCTCCATCTAAATTTGTAATCAAAATGTACCATTTGATTGAGTAATGGAAGGTGTGCTTAAAAATTATGTGGGACTCACTAATGTGATAGATTTGTAATTTTATGTAAACATGGTTAAAAACAATCTAGTTACATTTGTCATTTAGATCCATTACAATTGATTCATCGATGGAATTTTATTGAATAGGTAAACCTAATCTAATTTCTTGAGAATGTAGGTCCACTTTGTTCCTTCTTTCCTTTTTCTATGGATGAAATAAAAAATTACTAAAATTAAGTATCAGGTGAAGGGTGGGGTCCAATGAGAAAAATTTCTAATACTGCGATAGTAGTATAGAATAAGATTTATAGGGTCCATAGAATAAATAAATAATAAATTAATAAATTATTTAATGACATGTCAAATAAATAAATAGAAAGAACATAGATCCGTATTAGTTATTTGCAAGTTTTTGCTTACCCACATTATTTTCCTTCTTTTTCTCCACTCCCTTCCCTTCTCTTGGCGTGGGAGCCCCGTCCTTTTTTTTTTTTCCCTTTCTTTTTATTAAAACAAAATTTGAATTTTATTCATTATATCTAAATTTAGATGTGAAGATTTGAAAATTCTTATAAATAAAAAAATTCCAAAAATATTTACACTTAAGGTTTCAAAATTACTTTGTACTCTTAAAACTTTTTGCTATAAAATGTAAATATTTTAAAATATTTGTTGTATATTTAAAAAACCCCTTTAAATGGAACTATAAACTTTCAATTTTATACTAGATAATTATAAACAACTAGACATTTTAGGAATTGAATTGTAATTTTGAAAACTTATCAACTAAAATTAACACAAAACTTTAACTTCAATGACTAAATTTACAATTTTTTTTTGTACATTTTTAATAGATTCATGTGTGACAAATTTTTTTATATTAAACAAATGTCAATAAAAGATTTAGTACTGTATATATTTGAAGGATTAAAATGATGTGTCTAAACTAGGTATGATAACCATTTTGTTTTGGTTTTTTGTTTTTGAAAATTAAGTTTATAAACTTTAATTTTTACCTCTAAATTTATTGTTGTATTATCTACTTTCTATCAATGTTTTCAAAAACCAAGCATTGTTTTTTTCAAAATTTGTTTTTGTTCTGAAGTATCCGTGGGGAATTTAAATGTTTTCTTTAAAGGAAAATGACAAATATGATAAGGAAATTTAGGGAAAACAAGCATAAATTTTAAAAACATAAACCAAAAAACATAGTTATTAAACAGGCCTAAAATGTTGAATTTGCAAACTCGTGACTCAGATGCCGTCCACTTAAACTTCAAAGATCAAAAATGTATTATTTTTCCTATTTTATTTAGTTGGTTAGGGCTCTATATTGTTCTTAATTATCATTGTAGCAAATAATTTGACAACATTATTATAGCAAATAATAAAGGTTAGTATTATGAAAATTTTTCATGATACAATAGTGCTAAAAAAAATCTTTAAATGCATCGATAGTTCATGAATTTTTTATTTTATGCTAAATAGATTGTTAAAATATAAAAATTATACTAATTTTAATTTAATTTTATAGTTTCAACTTTTAATAAGACTTTTAAAATTTCAACCATATGGTAAATTTATAAATTTAATTTAAGTTCGACAATTTGAATAGACATTTGGGATGATATAGAAAAGCTTGTGAGAAGAATTATCGTACTTTCGTTGGCTACTACTTTTCGGTTAGAATCAAAAGTATTATTTTTGGTTGTGATATATATTTGTTTTAGGTAGAATGATTTCCTTAGTTTATGTTAAAATTTAATAAATTTATTATTTGAGTCATTAGTAACTACAAAAGGTACTATCTTCACTTAATTAGGGCTTGTTCTATAATTCTATATGTTCATTTTACGATTTTGTAGGTATCGAATATTAGTAGGGTAGAGTTAACCAATAGAGCGGAAACCAGACCAAAACCAAACCAAAGCTATGAAAGCATCAACCGAGGAAAAGATATAATAATTGATTATTTTAAATATACATTACTGATTTATCCATCACGATGATAACCATGATTATTTCATGAGAACTTGAACATTATATAGTGGACATACAGGTAAATCATGTTCAAGTAATAACTTAAAGAGTCTATAGTATATGGATAAAGTTTTGTGTCTTATCCTAGTAATACTATGAACGACCTACTTTGTAAGTATTACAAATGTTGTCCGTGTTACTAACAATGTGATCCAAAGCGTTCATGTAGAGACATGTGAGTAGGGTATCCTATACAATGAGATTGTATAAGATCGAACTGCGAAATATTTAATCTTTCTTTGGAACTATAGGATCGACATGGCAACCATAGAAGGGGTGAATAGGGTTTATTAAAACTAATTAAATTTTTTTCCTAATGTGGACCCAATTAAACAAATTAATAAAACTTTTTACTAACAAGTAATTTAAACAATAAATTCATAAAAAGAAATTCAATCCAAAATAATCAAGAAGTTAATAATACTACTTTAAAACACCCAAATAGATTCTAATAACAAGATTGATAACGAATGTAGAAATTTAAGAATTATCAATCAAAATATACAAATATGAACAAATAACTTCAACAACAAATATTGCTAATTTAATGTAATAAACTACAATAACACATTAATTGCAAAACTAGAGATAGTATAGAGATAGAGAAAATTAACATCAGAAATTCTTATAGTGGTTCGGTCAAACTCGACCTACATCTACTTTCCCAAGCACCTTTTGGGATTTTGTTAATGAACTCACAGATTCGTTCTACGGATTAGAGTCCAACCGCTCTTTTTGGAGTTCAAGAGCAAACTCAATCCTTTTCACGGATTAGGATCAAACCATTGCAAGTGTTCTTTTTAGGGATCAAGAGCAACCCTTACAAAATATTAGTAAATGTTAAAGAACACACTTACAACTCTCTTAATAGAGGGGATTTACAAATATTAAGCTCACAAAAAATCAATCCTCACAATATAAAATATCTCTCTTAAGAAGAAGATGAAAAGAAGAAGCATTGAAGCTTGGAGAGAGCAACAATAGAGGCTTAATGAATTATGGAGGATTGTAAAAAAATGTGAAATTGTTGTTTTTAATTTTGGAGAAGACAGAGAGTTTAAAAAAGAGAAAGAAAAAGTGAAAACCAAATTCAATTTGGGCCATTAGAAGTTGGTAAAAGAAAATTGAATGGTAGAGATTTAAATGTGACTAGCCGTTATACACAAACAAAATATGATATTAGTTTCTTTTTCTTTTTAAAGAAAATTTAAAAATCCAATAAGCAAAAACCCACAATGTGTTCATAACTAGCCGTTAGACACAAATATAAAATAATATTAAATTTATTTTTCTTTTAAAAAAATATTTTCTTTTTTTAGACCAATTTAAAATTCAAAAGTCCGACATGCGTCACTTCTACATTGATCCAAGTTGTCACACCCCCTCCCAGATTACCCTTTTAATTCAAAAAGGATGTGAGGACAACAATTGCCAACCCTTCATTGACAACTGCTATCCTACTCAACCCTATAACTTGTATCCTTAGCACCTGGCAACCTGATAAATATTTCAATATTTTGACTGTTTCAAACATCATTCCATAACAACTTGTTAATACAGGTGCTATTAATCTAAAATCTCATATTACAGTTAAAATAGAATCAAACATTACTATAATTACAATCCTCATCTCAGAGTTTCTACCCAGATTCTCGTGATATGTACAGACAAAATCATAACAAAACAAACATGGCAAACCACCTAGCCACTACTCTCTAGAGGAATCCTGGATAGTGACTGATTGGCGAACCTATTTGGCTTCGGAACGTCCATCGCTGCCTGAGGAAAGAAACATATTTAAGAGTGAGCTTTAAATTCTCAGTGAGTGACTATCTTAAATAAAACATGCTTTAAATCATAATTAACATAAACATGCTTATCATTGAAACATTTGTCAGATCATAATCAGGGTTTTGAAATTAAAGTTGTAATCATAAAATACATCACGCGAAAATCCTGAAATAAACATCGTCAGCATTTTTTTGGAAAACACCACTACTCTACTGCGAACATGTGTGAAAGCCCTTTTGCTTAATCCTTCATAATCTTAATTGAGAGAGAGCCATTTTGCTTGATCTCATCAATGTCAATAATATAGTCATATGTGCACGTAGAGCTGAACTGCATCCTGACCACCTTATCTTACCTTCGTTATCAAGGATCGCTAGCATAATTAAAATCTGAGTACCTTATCATACCTTCCGTACCAACATTGGAGTAGGGTTCATACAAGGTACAAAATATTTTTGCACATGGCAGAATACACATTCATTTAAAACATTCCTCAAGGTTTCATGTCAATGCATGGTGCCTTTTAAAACATTAAACATGTTATAAAATTTCCTTGATAGAACTGTATCATGCTATAAAACATGACATAGGCTTACTAAAAATCGCTAAGTTATAAATAACTTTCTCATTTGAAACATGGATAATGTGATTAACATTCATTTAAAGCATGCATCCATTTAAACGTATTATAAAAACTTCATGTAAACTGGCTATGCGATAAATTTTTTTTATAAAACTATCGTTGGAAAAACATTTATTAAAACTTGTCACTCACTGTCTTAAGCTACTGGGTCTCTAAGCCTCTCCTACGTACGTCTTCCCTATAATAAGAATAGGTCCATTGGTTAGTGTCACTAGCTCCCTCTTGAGCTTAACGTAATACTTAACTTAACATTATCACATATCTTCATTGCATCATTATTGAGTTCATCACATCCTTATACTTAGCCCTTTTACCTTTTTCCTGTCTAGAGACTGTCTATCCTCTCTATGGGTGCTCTATGGTCGCAAAGACACATTCTTTTGTGTCTATGCATCCAACAACCCTCGTGTATCTTACTTCACACCGCACACCTTAACAAGCCAGCTACTTACTTACACTTCGTATGCAACTGCCTGCTTATTCATTCATAACATTAATACAGGTTTGTTTGGCATCTATGCCCCCTGCCCTCCAAACAGTATGGAAGCCTTTCAGCTCATACTGCTCACACTCCTAGATCTTCACGACACCTCCTCCACCATAGTGTGAGCTGCCCTTGACTCTCTCAGTTAGGAGAATGTCATTTTGCTAGGAAGATGATCTAACGCAGAGGCTTTTCGACCAGTATGGAAGAATTGAACTTATTCCAGGGCTGGTTATTCAGAGCTAGCAATTGGCTGCCGGATTTCGTCCCGCAACTAGAAGAAGATCGCTTCAGGGGTCACTGCCATCTCTTTGATTCACCCTTCTAGTTGACAACCTAGGAAGCTTAGCGAACTTGTTACTCGTTATTAATCTTACTCGGACGGTGGTTAAAAAATTCTTAGCTCACTCACCATAGAATTGAGCATCAAAACCTCTTGATTCAGCTGGAAAACTTCTCCAGTCTCCTTAAACTTGCTCAGAAGTTCTTTAACGTCTCTAATGCCTCAAGAGGCACTCACACTTCCCTTGGGTG
This sequence comes from Benincasa hispida, assembly GCF_027475165.1. NCBI lineage: Eukaryota > Viridiplantae > Streptophyta > Magnoliopsida > Cucurbitales > Cucurbitaceae > Benincasa > Benincasa hispida. The sequence continues at coordinate 55,079,174 of NC_143482.1, forward strand.
TAAGAAAATTGGAAAAAAATCTCATTCATTACTAAACATATTTATACTTAAGCTTGCATAGTAAGTTTGCTTAATTAAGTATCATCTGGCCCATTAATCCTTAGTTAACCTTCTCTAAGGCTGCTATTTAGCCCACTAACAAATTATAGGCTGAAATCCTCAACTTATCTTCATTGCATAAAGCTTGCAATCACTTACGCAACCTTCATTGTTTTATTGCATTAATCGGGTCATTGTCGCACTCTCTAACATTGGACATCCTTGGTAATTAAGCCTTGCATGAAAATGCGGCCCTCATCCATTTCCATAACCTACTTCATACTTGACTATTATTTTGGCTGCATGGTAATAAGGAACTAATCGTATACCACTTTGTCTAGCTTCAACCACCGTCATACTTGGCCTTTAACTTAGTTTCCTTCACGACCTTCTCAAAACCCCAGACCACTCTTAGAAATAATTCCTTTTCTTCCTTAAACACTTGGCCACATGTCATTTGGAAGAGTGGGTCGCATGAACTGGCATGATTTCATCGCATGGCATCTCGGTTTTTCCTCTAAGTTTAAATTCTTTCTTACTCACCCGAGAGCTTAATTCTTCCATACTTAGAATATTTTTCTACTTTCTGAAGTACCCGAGAGCCTTACTTTTAACACTTAGAAATTTTATTCCCTCCTTAACAATACCTACATGATCATCATATTTCACAAAACTATAAGCATTGTTATCATCATAAACACTTAGAATATTTCCTCATTTAAACCTTACATACATATATGCTAGGTCTTTCATACATTATGACTAATACAAACACCTTAAATACATGTTTACAAAAGTTTAAACACACAAGTAGGAGAGCTTAAACATTATTAACTAGTAAAACAAGTTCAGGGGTTTACACAAGTGACACCTTTCAATTTATCCACCTTGATGAGAAAATTTTTACCACGTCATCGACTCGGAATTTTTCTGTTAAGCTTATTTCGGCCATATCTTCTTTGTTTCAACTCCGATTTGAGTGATTTGAATTGCGTTGAAACCTTTTCAAGCTCTACACAATAGATACTTAAAAACACTCAAATTGTTAATAAATAAAAGCAGATTTGTTATCATCAAAACATTAATGAATTAATTAATTAGAATAATTAAATTTAAGACTAATGACCAAAAGCCAATAGTCTCCCCTTTTTTATGATGACGAAAAATCAAGCAAAATGAAATCCAAAGAGGTGTGTGGTATGAAATATGTACTTGAATAATAATCAACAGTACAAATAATTTCAATTTACTTGAAAACAATGAATATTTCATTAATAGCATGCTTTCGTTTTTCTTATTACCTCTCCCCCTTTTGAAATCAATAAAAAAAGGATATTAAGAAAAATATCATAAAGACATGAAAGTTTCTCCTAAAATCACTAGCACATAATTTGGCAATTCTTCTCCTATCAACATACCTTCTAAAAATAAGCAACATCATTGTAAATTCAAGAGGCATCATATAAATTTCAAGATCAATTTTACAAATTTCTCCCCCTTTTGAAATCAATTGAACACTCTTCCTTAATAGGAGACAAAAAAACATTTAGCACATTATTTAACTTGAGGTTAGAAATATCAAAATATAAATTTTTACTCTAAAGATTATTCCCCTAAAAGAATAAACCATTGGCCTTCTAATAAGAAAAATCAATGTACACCAAGGAGATAAAATCAATCAAGTAAAAATTCACGCAATTAAGATACCAAAATATCAAATATTATAAATTAAATATCAATTGTTGAAAAACAAGTAATCTAGGAAGCACAAATATTTTTAATTGTGCAGAAAATCATATTAGATACAGATTACGTCCACATACATGGCAGATAAGTGATTTGAAGTATCTGTGTATCAGCTTCCAGATACGTGAAGGGAATACGATGGGTCTTTTTTTTTTTTTTTTTTTTTTTTTTTTTTTTTTTTCAAATTTAAGACCAATCACTTAAAAAACCCAACCCACAACCCATTTTATTTAAATGCGTGTTTTGGAATGATTTAAAAATCATCAAAATCACTTTTTTCATTTTAAAATAACTCGAAAGCGCACTTTTAATTACTCAAGATTAATTTAGTCTTCAATTTTATACTTCTAAATGCAATTTTCATATCATCAAAATTAGTTTTGAAGGGTTAAACATGTTCACGGTGATTTTGAAAATGAAAAAAAGTGATATTAACCATTTTAAAATCACTAAATATAAAAAGTCTACTTAAACGAGCAATCAAAAACAAAATAAATTAAAAATGATAAAAACATGGAAAGTTAAATAAAAAAACCTAAAAGTAATTAAATCTTCACTCTTCTTTTCTCTCTTACTATCTAAATCATAATTCACACTCACCTTCATCCTCAACTTCATTTTTCAATATTCATCCTCTACTTCTTTACTATCAATTGCTCTAGGCGTTCAACCACCACTTAACGTTACTGGATTTTTTTTTTTTAAGTTTTCACTCTCTTCTTGAATCTATTTTAATTTAACTTAAAATAAGTATTATAACAATTAATTAGGCATTATCATATATATATATATATATACACACACATAAATATATAATAACGTATCTTCTACGTATCTATATTTTAGATTTTTAAAAATTGGCATATCATCATATTGTATCGTATATCCTGTATCTATATCTACATATGTGTTTCTTAACAAGCAATGATACCATAGAAAACTAAAGCCACAGTAGCAAATAAATATAAGCATGATATCAATATAACCAATTTTGAGAAAACATGGTAATTGAGATCAATAAAGTGAATCAATTTTACAAAAACTCTCCTTGTGAAAAATAATATATTTAACAACTCTTTCAAAACAACATACTCAAGGATCAATTCTTCTCCAACATATTAAAAAAAGTGTCATTCAACAACATACTCATAGAATATGCGTAATCTATGCTCAAAAAGTATTAGTGACAATTTAATATATTTTATTCAAAAGCATAAACAAAATATTCCAAATTCAATATCTTTTTACTCAAAACCTTTCAAGAAAAATACAAGGATAGAGCAAACAACTAATTGATTAAAAAACCAAATAAACAATGTTAATAAGTAGAAATACAATCCTTAGTCATGGCATATAAACTAATAATCAATATAATTCAAGAACTCAAATTCTAACCATTTAAAAATATTCAAGAGATATAATTTTCGTAAAGATTTCAAAAGAATCACTATCTTAATAATTGAAAAAATAAAGGTTACCAAATATGCAATTTTCCTTTTTTAGATTCACGCAAGTCATACTAGTTACTCCAATTGAATATATTTCTAATGTGAAGTCCAAACAACCATTTCTTCTTGAATCACACCTACAAAGCTCAACAAAAAAATTTTGGTACCCATTTCTTAGGTCCTTCATTGTTAACGAGCAAAGGTTTTGGAACCATTTAAGATTAGCTCTAACATTACTACCATTGATTTTTGGCAAATCGTAAGTATTAAATTTATAACCAAATTTAATACAACATTGAACAAGAATTTCTTTTTCACAAATTGATTTTGCATAATATTCCTATTCAAGAGATTCTTTCTAGGAGCATTTTTCATTTTGAAACAACGTGGTCTAATATGACCTTTAACTCCACAATAATGACATGTAGACATAAATTTTGATTTTTCATGCACATTTCTAGCATTTCTATGTTTAAGAACAAATTTAGTACTATGCATACATTTATATATTTCATGAACATCTTTAGGCACAAACTTTGATTTTTCAAACACATTTCAACCATTTTCATGCTTATTCACAAAATTCATATTATGAGCATATTTTGGTTGGCAAATGTGTTTTTACATAAAATTTGAATTTCCATGAATATGTCTAATCTTTTCATGCTTTGATACAAATTTAGATTTAACAAGATTAGGTACATTAGGTAAAGCATCTTGAGACATATAATGGGTGGCTTTAATGAACTTACTTTTAGAACTAGATGAAGGAATTTTATCAAGATAGCCAAATCCCTTTTTGTCCTTACAAGTTTTATCTTTATCTAATTTTTTAGCATCTATAGATAATTTGTTATTACCTTCTTTAGCACATTCAAGCTCATTCACAAGATTTGACTCTTTTTCTCGAGTTTTAATAAGTTCATTTCTACCAAAGACATCATGCTCAAGAAATTTAATCTTATCAACAAGAGAAAATTTATCTTTTTCTAGATAAGTATTTCTAGTTTCCAACTCAATAATTCTCTCTTTCAAACTAGCAATTTCTTCTTTTAATTCTAAAGAGAAAGATTCAATTTTCTCCTTTTATTCTTCGAGTCATTCAAATCAATTTTCATCTTACATGACAAATATCTAAATTCTTCATTTTCAACTAATTTAATCTTATCTATTAAAGCACATTTCTCATTATCATAAAAATTTATTGTCATGCAAAACATAATTAGTAGCTCTATTTTTTAGACAATCATTTTCATCTATCAAAGATTCATTCTCAATAGACAATACCTTATACTTCTTTCATAATTGTAAATATCTAGAGCTAACCTTTTTTGAGATCACATTACATGCTTTCAAAAGCATCATATAACTCATCACAAGATAGAGATTTATAACTTACCTCATCTTCATTGGCGTTATCACTAAAGTCGTTTTTCAAATGAACCATCAAGCACAAAGAGGACTTGTCCCTTTTGTTTTTCACTTCACGAAACTTTTTTTATTATTATTAGAATTATAATTCTCCTTTATATCATGTAAAATATTAGTAGTATAAGGAAAATTTTCTACACTATACATATTATCAAAATAGTTCCAAATATCATATGCATATTCAAAATGTAGAATTTTATCACATATTTGTTTATCTAATGCCACAATATATGATATTTGTAGCCTTAACATTAAAAGTGAACAACTCATTATTCAATTGAAATTTAGATAAATCATGCTCACAAAATATACAATGTTGAAATCTATACTAAGCATAAATGTTTTCATTCTATTTTTCCAAGCATGATACTAACTACCATTGAAGAAGTGAGATCTACAAACACAATGATTTTCTATAGTTGTCATAGCTCTAGCAATAAGCTTTTCAAATAAAATTTTAAAATATTAATAAGATACTTTATATATTACAATAATATTTGAAAAATAATTTATGTAGAAGAGCCCTTTGCTTTGATATGAATTGTAGGAGTGAAGAACTCAAACAATGGGTATCAGTCAAAAATAATTTATGAAAATATTTTTTATTACAAACAAAAGCAACGGGCTCTTATACCAATTGTAGGATCAATATGGTAGCCTAAATGGGTGAATATGGTTTATTAAAACTAATTGATTTTTTTTTTTCTAATTTGGGCCCAATTAAAAAATTTAAGAAAACTTTTTGGTAATTGGTAATTTAAACAATAAATTCATGCAAAAAAATTCAACCCAAAATAATCAAGAAATTAATAATACTATTTTAAAGCACCCAAATGGATTCTAATAACAAGATTGATAACGAATATAGAAATTTAAGAACTACCAATCAAAATATACAAATATGAACAATTAACTTCAAGAACAAATATTGCAATTAATTTCATATAATAAACTACAATAACACATTAATTGCAAAACTAAAGGTAGTATAAGGATAGAGAAAATTAACAACCGAAATTTTTATAGTTGTTCGATTAAACTTGACCTACATCCACTTTCTCAAGTGTCTCTTAGGATTTTGTATAATGATCTCATGGACTCTTTCCACGGATTAGAGCTCAACCGTTACACTGCTCTTTTAGAAGTTCAAGAGCAAACTCAATCCTTTCCACAGATGTCACACCCCGCCCTGAGTCCGCACTCTTAAGCCCGAGAAAAGGCGTGAGGGACCGCAGATACCACCCTTTTGTGATACCTACTATCCAATTGAACCTCTCTACTACACTCAATAAACTTTAAGTTAAGGAGATAACAACAACTGATTAAGTAGACCCATTTTATTATAACAATGTAATGTTTATACAACTCCAAGACTTAACAACAAAGTTTACAACAACAACTCTTTAAAACCCTCTGGAAGTGTAACTGTGGCTTGTGGTAGACCTTGACCTTAGTAGCACCCTGGAACTCCTCACTTTTCACTACCTGGGAAGAAAAAACATGAAATAACAGAATGAGTTTCATAAAGCTCAGTGAGTGGTAAGCAACTTCTAGAGTCTATTTCAACTCATAAATAACAAGCATATCATAAATACGAGATTACATTCAAACCTCAGCCTTGAATGAGTCTGTTCTCAACTACTATCTACATGCACAGTAGATAGCTAAACTGATAACTACTTAGAATGAGTCTATTCTCTACCTACACACACAGTAGATAGTTAAGTAATACTAATCACGAATGCTTACTCTGCAGAGTTCCCTTTTGTTCCCAATGTCTTCTATATGCACATAGCTCCCCGCTCATGGGCTCAGAATCTAGGCTCGTCGGCCCTCTGACTATCCCATACGAAGATCCTCCCACAGGCTCAGGAACTAGGTCTATTGACCCCTTGACCATCCCGATCATATAATCTCATTCATATGCTAGGTACTCATTCATAACATAAACATATACAATTTACTCTAAAAGATATGCTTAAAGGAAAGTACCACTCACCTTGGTAAGGATGGAAATCTTTCTCTTAAAAGTTCCTTGATCTTCTTGGGCTCCTCTTTTGAACCCTAAATTCTAGATTCAACTTAAAGCTTAGATTACTCATAGTTCTAGGCTTTATCTCGAGGTACTATCTTCTACAAAGCTATAAAATGTGTCAGAAAGTGTACCTCAAAATCTTAGCTCAGAACTTCTCGTGGTTTGGCCGGAATCTTCAAAACACCATGACTGGCCCAGCTTACCCGACAGCTTGACCCCTCTGTCTTGTCCTCATTCTCCAGCCCGATTCCTTAGAACTTCTTCTCCGACATCCCTACCCAAAAAACTAGACTCTTTTACTTTCAAATGGTTTTGAAATCACTCCAAACGCATGAGTATTCTGGGAGAACTCTTCGTCCCAAATTGATGCTATTTCCAGACCTTCCTGTCCGACAGCATCTTCCCCTCTTGGAACTTCTTGACCAACGCATGGTCTTACTATCAACACATAGTCTCCTCCCAATTAGCCTTCATACACTATTCTTTATGTCCGTTGAAGAGAATTTGAGTTCTCATCTGAAGTCCTTGGCCCTATTTATAGGCATTCAGAATCCCTCCAAGGCCGACATCTCCTACTTGGCCACATGTCCAAATGTCCTTTCCTTACACTATTAACGCAATCTTGCGTCATCGCAATCCAAGGTGTCTTGCTCCTCTTTTACCAATGCATAGCCCTCAAGTGTGCATGTCTTCTTGTGCATCTACCTCATTTGTTTAAGGCTTAAGATTTCTTCCTAACAAGCCACATGTCCGGATGACGTCCTTGAATGCGTCCATCCTTCATATGCGTTCATCTAACCACAAATGTGTCCATCCAAATACCGCAACATTCCCCTGCTCGGACATCACCCATTGGCGCATGCGTCCATCCCATATTTGTGCCCTTGCGGTGTCACCCTTCAAGCCATTTCCACTTAGCACCTTTCCCTATGTGCGATTCACTAACCTCAATTATGCCATTTCCAATTAACGCAACCTTACCTTGTGCATCCTATTGACGCAACTTGGTCGCATATACTATATGCTCGCAAGGCTCTTCCTTGGCCGCATGCCTTCTACCGCATGGCTTACCCTTGCCCTATGCGCTCAACTAGGATTATGACCAATATTCTTCCACCGCATACTATTTGTTCAAGCCTTGTCCTATGCGTCCACATGCTTCGGATGTCCAACGCATATAGCACATCTCAAACGCATAACACCATCGCATAGCATCGCCGCATACTCGATCAATGCGTGCGCGTACCATCGCCGCATACTCAATCCATGCGTGCGCATCTCCAGCGCCTTGCACCTATGTCTGCACAACTTGAGGCTACCGCATGCTCTACTAACCTCTCAAACATAGGCTGCTGCATGCTTGTTCCCGCATAGCCTTTCCTCTCGGCCATACTTCAGTCTCTTTCAACGCCAAGTAACCTCTCAAAACTTCATGGCTACCACACCAATGCATTGTCAAATACTTAGCCTTTTTTTTTTCTTGGCTTCCAACGCATGATTATACTTTACCAAATTTTCACTAGTTCTGGGTTATCTCAAAGCTACTCAACAATCTATTTAAACACTTAGAAATTTTCTTCACTTCAACATAAAATTTAACTTTCACTTAGTTATTCCCTTTTATTTCTTGCTTAAGTAGGAAAAATGGAAATCCGGGTTTTACAACAGATTAGGATTAAACCGTTACAACCTCTCTTTTTACGGGACAAGAGCAACTCTTAAAAAATATTAGTAAATGTTAAAGAACAGTCTTACAGCTCTTTTAATAGAGTGGATTTACAAATATTAAGCTCATGAAAAATCAATCCTCACAATATAAAATATTTCTCTCAAGAAGAAGATGAAAAGAAGAAATATTGAAGCTTGGAGAGAGCAAAAATGGAGGCTTAATGAATTATAGAAGATTGTAAAAAGATATGAAATTGTTATTTTGATTTTGGAGAAGATGAAGGGTGTGTTTGGGGAAATAATTTTCCTAATACTAAAATAACCACATCTTGCTACAGTAAATACTATTTTGTATTCCCTAATTAGCTACCGTGAACACTATTTCAAAACTCACATTTGTGACAATATTTACTATTTGATATAGTTTTTACTATTTTACATTCATAATTTTTTTTTAATTCTTTACTACAGAGTTTACTATTTATTTCATAAATTAAAATAGTTTACACCTCAAACACATACTATTGTAACCCAAACTAAAATAATCTACCCCAAACACAAACTATTATAACTCAACTATAATAATCTAGAACTATAATAACAAATTCCTTGCCCTAAATGTCTCCGAAGAGTTTAAAAAAGAGAAGGAAAAAGTGAAAACCAAAATTCAATTTGGGTCATTAGATGTTGGTAAAAGAAAATTAAATGGCGGGAGATTTAAACTCATTAGACACAAACAAATATAATATTAATCTATTTTTTCTTTTTAAATTCATTTTCTTTTTTAAAATTCAACAAAAAGCAAAAATCCACCTGTGTTTGAAATTAGTCATTAGATACAAACATAAAATAATATTAAATTTATTTCTTTTTAAAATTCATTTCTTTTTTTAAATCAATCCAAAATTCAAAAGTCTACTGCGTGTCATTCCTCTATAGATCGAAGTGGTACCTTTCAATTGCTCCACCTTAATAAGAAAAATTATGCCATGTCATCGACTCACGATATTTCCGTTAAGTTTGTTTCGATCATATTTTCTTCACTTGAACTCCGATTTGAGTTATTCAAATTGCATTGAAACTATTGTTCCAAGCTCTACACAAAAGACACTTAAAAACACTCACATTGTTAATAAATAAAGCAAGTTTGTTATCTTCAGAATATTAATTAATTAATTAACCAAAATTAATTAAATTTGAGACAAATGACCAAAAAACCAACAGTAACACTGTTGACTAAAGAGATTAATATTTCATAGGATAGTCATAACTCGGTCTCAATCCTGAGTGTGTTATGGACTCCTGGACTGTCCTTGATTTATATAGGTGAGAGGGGCTCGAGTTGCCGACTCAAAAAGCCTACCATTTTGGGGACTTGTCCAAGTAGGTAGCTGGGAATATAACTACACAATATGAAATTCACTCATTCTCATCTTTAGGGTAACTAGATGAGTCGTTTCCTTAAGTGTTGATTCCAGGTCTTGAACAAAGTTTACCCGTCCTCTAACCGGCCCAAGAGGGACTTTAGTTTATGGTAGGATCATAAACAAATTGTTTATTAGAGAGATCAGTGGTACTTAAGGAGTAAGAGAAACTACATGGATAAAAGATAATTTGATCCAGCTGTAATTACGAATAACTTGTGAAGGATCAATTTACTTGTAATGGTTAAATTCAATGATGCAAAATATTCTACCGTGTGAAGAGTGCAATTGTTGATCTTTAGTAGAGTGACCCACAATTAATACAAGTTGATTAACGTAATTAAAGAGTTTAATTAGTTAATCCCGAATCATTGAAACTTATAATATGTGTGTCCATCAAGTCCCTCTGCTAGATCACAACAGGTAAACAAGGACCAATAGTTTTGGAAGAATTTGAATTGTTCAAATTATTAACAGGAATTACATTAAGTGTATATGATATAATTAATATAATGTATATAGGTACATTATAATATAAAGGTATTTTTGAACAAGATTCAAAATTAAAATTTATAATAAAAAGAGATTTAATATATTTGAATATGATTCAAATATTAAAACAGTATGAATTAGATTCATATTAAAACTATAGGTTATGAGAGAGGTGTGTGCATTTGAATATAATTTGGATATATATTTAATAAAATATGAGATATTTAATTAAAATATTGATTAGTTAATTTGATTAATTAATTATCTAATTTAATTAAATAAATTTTATTTTATTTTAATTAAATAGTATGAAGTGAGAGTTATGTTTTAATTCTACTTTATATTTTAAGTAAAGGGAGGGAGGGGCAATTTTTTTCTTGCACTTTTAGTTATCGTAGAAAAAACCTTCTTCCATCTCCTCCTCTTCTTTCTCAATGTTTTTTTTAACAGAAAAATGAGTTCTCTATAAAAAGATCTCCAAAATTCAATTCCTATTTATCTCTTTTAAAACTTGATTCCCACAAGTCGGTTCATGCTAAGAGAATACCAGGAAAGACTATGATGGCATCACGATATTGTTTGTGGAAGATCGGTTTGTTGAGGAAGAAGAAGATGCAAAAAATTTCTTGAAAAAAAGGTTCTTGAAAGGTGAGTTCTTTCTTCTTCTTTATAAAATTAACTTTTAATTCATACTTAACCTTTACTACATTGTGAATGCATGTTGTGTTTTCTATTCTACGTTGAAAATCTAAAACAAGATTGAAAGCAAAATGATCACTCGTTTCCACAATGGGATTTGATCCCTTCAGCGGTGTCGCACCTACACTAAAACCAGTAGCTATTTAGAGGCGAGAGCATCGTGGCGCTAGTAGGTGTTGTGGCACAATGCGAAGGACAAAAGGGTCGAATTCTTTTACAACATTGCATGGTTAATCAATTCAAGAATAGAATCAATTAGTAACTTAGCCTATCCGAGTTATTAATTGGCTTGACTAGAATACCTAGGCTTAATATGGAGTTTAATGGACATGGATGCTATCGACCCAATTGATTGACCATCTAGATTAATTAAGAAATTAATTAATGAATTAGAGTGTTTAGTTTTGGGCTCCTAGGGAAACAAGAAAATAGTAAAATAAGCACACAACATATCTTTAGAGTTTTCGAGCAAAAGCTAAAATCGTTCTTAGAATCCCTATGGAGTCGATCCATTCCCACTAGCTCATAAGCTCGTCAGAGTGGTTAAAATTATTTGTTTTGGGCTCCAGCAGGCTTGCAAAAAAATTGACACCTTTCTCGGGGAATCTTAGCAACTGAAGGGAAACTATCGAAGGTTTCGCAGTGGAAGCGAAGATCATTCCCATTTTAGTTTTCACAGAATTCATAAATTTTACATATCAGAAAAATATACATTAAGAAACATAAAATTACAGCATGCTTTTGAGGGAGAATTAGGGAAGGAGATGACATTTACCCTTGAAGCCAAACAATTCTTCACGTATTCCCTCGACCCGTATCTTCTTCTCTTAGATCACCAATTTGAAATCCTAAATGGGCACCACCACAAAATGGAACTTCCTGTATTCTCCTTAGAGATTCAGAATAAGCAGGAGGTGCGGGCTCTGCTATGGATTTTGGAAGAGGGAAAGGAGATGAGAGGGGAAGGAGGATGAGTTTTCTCAGAGAGAACTCTACTTTGTCAAACTTTGAGGAAGAAGATGAAGAATGAATCGTTCAAAGCTGAACTGCCCCTTGCACGTATTTTCTATGAGAATTAAGCGAGGGAGTTATAAAATACAATATAACCTATAGTTTTATTTTCTCTCAACTATGCATGACATTTAATATAAATCACATTTATACTAAAATTTAATTATATGAATCTCATCCATATAATTAATATTTGAATCATTCAAATATTTAATTCCTTTCAATTATTTATGTTATTTAACATAAATCATATTTATATTAAATTTAGTTAAATGAATCTCATTCATATAATTAGTATTTGAATCATATTCAAAATCTTCTCAAAATACTTTATATTATAATGTATCCAATACATTATATTAATTATATCACATATAATTAATTTAAATAATTATATCATATATAATGAATTTTTTCTCAATTAATTCAAACAATTCAAATTAATCTAAAATTAATTCTCAATTAAATTCCTATTGAGTTACAGAGGAGACCTTATAGACCTATAGATTGAAGCTCCAATGATACTTGATAATTAATTAAATTACCCAACATCCATTAACTGTCGGTCATTCCATTAAAGACCGACATCTGCACTCTTCGCACTACAGATATATTTATGTGTCAATCAAATATAATCAGTCAACAGTGCGATGAACTTTCACAAATTGCTCGTAAGTACAGGTGGGCCAAAATTACCGTTTTGCCCCTATAGTTACGTCTAACTTCTTAAGTACCATTGATTCCTCTAATGAACAATAAGTCATAGTCCAACTATGATAAGTTCCTCTCAGGCCAAGAAAGGGTGTGGTCATATTGTTCAAACCCTGGAATCAGTTCTCAAGGGAGCAATTTATCTACTTACCCCGACATTAAGGAATGAGTGAATTTCGACTTGTGTAGTTGTGTTCCCAGCTTCCTAATTCGATGAATCCCGAAATGGTAGACATATTGAGTTGACAATCTGGCCACTCTCACCCATACAAATCAAAGGATCGCTTTCATGGGTAGGAGTTCACAACTCACTCAGGATTCAAGTCATGTCACTTATAGTTATCCTAGTAAAATGTAAATCTCTATCATTAACGGTGTTATATAATGAGACTAACCATTTTGTGATCTGGTCTTATACAAACTCTTTGTATAGGATACCCTTGCTCACATGTCTCTACATGAATGATCAGGATCATATCATTTGTAGTACTTTACAATAATTGTAATATCTACAAATCGGATCGTATCCATAGTGTCACAAGGATAAGGTACCCAATCTTATCCATTTACTACAGACCGTTTACTTATTTAAACAAGACCACTGTATGTCTTTTCATACTTGTTTAAATTACATAAAATAACCTAAGATCTTAGTTTATTGGATTAACTGTATGCTCTTAAAATAACAATTTGTTTATATAATGTTTACAAACTACGAGAATATAAGAGATTTAGGACGCCAATCCCAATAGTAATAATTTTAGCCAATTCTTGAATTCTATTTGTGTGCACGGGTTTTCTTATGGATTTTGACTTGTTCCTCTGGAAGTCTTGGATTTCGATATTTCGCAAATATTAACAAGGAGGTGCGGCGAATCCGACCAGAAAGAAGAGAAAGACTGAAGGAGGAAAAGAACATTCAGTAAGAGAAGGGGAACCTCTATTATAAGTTACTTGTTTTAATAAAAACGTGTTTTGAGTTTAATTCGGGCCTACATTATATGTTATATTTCAAAACATGTAGTTTGACAGTAGATCCCTTACTCGGTAGTAGTTTATTGATTGTGGTATGGTGTGAAACTGAAGGTTTTTTTTTTTTTTTTTTTTTTGTAAATAATGTTTTTATATATATATAAAAAAAACTATAATTATGATATAAAATTTAAACTTGTTATTCAAATATTGGTTGTAATCACCATCATCCTCGTATTTTCAAAATGTAAGAATTTAACATTTTGCAGAGCCTTGCATGTTGAAAACACGAGGATCTACCAGACAACAATATTCTTTTAATAAATTTCAAATCTACTATATAATTACAATAAAATTTAAAAACACAGTAATAATAATAATAAATCCGTTAAAAACTAGACTACATTAGAAGTAACTCACACTAGACAAAATTAGTAAAAAGTGAAATATATAATTTAATCAGAGGTGAAGTTAACTGCTTTTTTAGAGACAATTAGTTGGTTTGTTATGACTTCGTGAATGTATACAGAGATGTCTATAGGACGGGGTTGGGAGGTTATTCCCCATTTCCATCTTCACTCTCCATTTCATTCTCTATCCCTATAAAATTTTTCACGGGGATCGGGGTGGGGATTTCCCGGGAATTTGCAGGGAATTTTTCCCGTTACTTTTTTCTTTTTGTAAAAAGTTAATTAATTTAAATCAATAATGTGAGTAAACTTTAATTAAATAATTAACTTTAACACTAAATTGTTTATTAGAGTTAGTTTTATATGACAATTTGAATTTAAAGATAAATTACTCAAATTTTGGCCTAAAAAAGCTAATTAATTTTTTTAATAGAAAGAAATAAATATAAATCAAATTATTCACAACCTAAAATTAAATATTTGATTTAAACATATTTATTATCTTTCCCAATAAATAATCAAATTTAAAATTTAAATATAATATTTATATAATAATAAAATAACATAACATTAGATAACTATACTAAATAAATATATAAAAGCTAATTGGGGCGAGTACAGGAAACGAGGCAGGGGCGGGGCCGGGGTCAGGGAATGCATTCCCCGTCCCCGTCCCCGTTTTGCTCATGGGGAATTTTTTTTCTCCCACTCCCTCCCCCATTCCCTGCCTAATCGGGGTTGGGGCGGGGATTAGTTGGGTCTTGTTCCCGTGGGAAAATTGGATATCTCTAAATGTATATGTATATATGTTTATGTGGAAAACATTGGTTTTAGTTGCAACAATAGTTCAAAATTTCCTTCTGAAATCTCAAAATTTCGATAAAAATTTTGATATTTCAATACTAAAAATTTTGGCAGAGGGAAATTTCGATTTTTTTTCTTAATTTCTCGAAATTTCTTGAAAGTTTGAAATTTCCATCAATATTTCAATATTTTCATCAAAATTTCGAAATTTGGAGTTCTTTTATTTCTTTATTTTTTTTTTCTTTTTTTAGCAGTTAACCATGCTAGCTCAAGAAAAGTGTAAAAGAATTTTTTTTTCTCCTTTACCATACAAAACCTTTATTTCAAGAAATCACATATTTTCATTGAATTTTCACATCATTTTGCCTTTATTTTTCTTCTTTCTTTTCTGTTATGTTGCATTATGTTTAGTGTTATGATTTTTCTATTCTTGTTATTTTTTATGTTAGTTTAATACTATTTTTTTTTTAAATTTTTGTATCCAATTCATTTTATAATAAATAGTTTACAATTATTCAATATGTAAATATTTGAGGAAAATTATTTCAAATGGTAAAACTGTTGAAACTATTTACAAGATATAGCAAAATTTTAGAACCATCAATGATAGACGCTGATAGACACTGATAGACTAATACTGATAGACTATCACTGATAGATACTGATAGAAGTCTATCAGTATCTACAGCGTCTATCATTGATAGTTCTAAAATTTGCTATATTTTGTAAATATTTTAATTTATTTTTCTATATTTAAAAACAATCCAATATTTGATGTCCTTTAATTTTGTAATTAATTTTTAATTTTTATTATTATTTTGTAATTTTTTTTAATTTATGTACTCACATCGATATTTACGTAAATATTTTTCAATATACACATCTAAATATTGTCTTTACTTTATTAAAAAAAATATTAAAATAGTCAATTATAATCTAATTTAGTCAAAACAAACTGTTATTAACTAATCATAACAATTCTATCAATTTTCATAAAGTTTCCCAAAATTTCAATCGATATTTTTATAAAATTGAGATTTCGATATTTCTATCGGCATTGATATTTTGAACCTTAATGGCAACATACCAGTTTTACAAGAAAATACATTAACAAAATGATTTAAGTTAAAATTTTGAAGAACTTAATTATAAATAATTGATTATTTGTTTACTAAAAAAATAATAATTGATTATTTGTAGTATATTAATTTATTATTATTTTTAATAAGGGGTAAAGAAGGAATAGTGCAACCAAACCACAAAAACTAGGTAGTGGCTGTGTACATAGCAATTACTCTCCTAATCTGAAGCCCATAGTTTGCTTTATCACAACCACAGCTCATCAGGATACCATTTTAGTTGCCAAAATAAATATTCCTCCTTTTTTTCACTCAATTTTGAGTATATATACACATTTATATTTATAAAATTAATTATTAATTAGTAGATGATAGTAGGTAAGAAAGTTGGTTTACTAATAATTACATTGAATTTAATGAAATGGAAGGATATAAAAGTAAATAACTAATACAAGTTTTTCATGCTTACATCATTTATATTATTAAGGGGTAAAAGAAAAAACAAATGTTTTCAAAAGAATCCATTTTTTAAAATCAAAACTTGAGATGGGTTACATTGTCAATTTCCCTACTTATTTCCTCTCATAGGAATAATATGCTAATAGCATAATATCCCTCTATCCTAAATGAGGACTTTTCTTGGGAGTGTTTAAAATAATGTTGTTGTTTTTTTAAATTTGATAGAAAAATTATGGCTTTTTTTTAAAAAATTTGATAGAAAAACTATGGCTTTCTTTCTTTTTTTTTTTTTTTTTTTTTTTAAAGAAATTGTTATTATAGTTTTATTGTCTACCGTGGATAAGTGGTTATGAGTTCAAGCCCTCCCAAATTCTCAATAATTGTGTTTCTATTTGGAGTGTAGAGTTGTAAAATTGAATTTCTCGATAATTGTGAGAAGTAGATTAAAAATGTTAAGATGAAGTTATTTGATAAAAGTGAAAAATATTGATAAAATATCATAAAAGAGAATATTGAATTCCTTGATAATTTTTTTTAAAAAAAATAAATAAATAAATTGAGTTACTCGATAAATGTATTAAACTTATTAGAAAAATTGAGTGGTTTACACCAAGTCACAAATTGGTGGACCAAACACCTCCAATTGTTTTTCGTTTAAAACTTGTGGGAGTGTTTGGTGTAAAATTACTTTTGCTTTTACTATATGTACTTAAATAATAAAATATCTTATGTACCTATATTTATACAACCCCAACAAAAAGATGAAAAATTTCTACAAGTGATAAGTTTTGTCAAGGCCAACCAAGAACTAAACCAAACCAAGAAGAGATCCAAACTAATGTTCAATAAATAACAAAATCATTGGATTGGTTGGTTATCGGTTTAGTTTTCGGTTTTTATTATTTTCTTTTTTCTTTTTCTTTTAATTTTTATTAGAAATTTGTTTTGAATTTGTCCTTTTTGCTAATTTAAAATTAAAATTGGGATCTATTTCTTTTTTTAATAAATTGAAATTTGATATTTTTGTTTTTTTCATGACAGTTTCCTAAATAAAAAATATGGACACTCCATAATAATTGGTCTTTTTTCTACACAATACATATACATGCACCATATATAATAACTAAAATATCAAAAGATAGATTATTTTTAAGGGTATATATATATATATATATATATATCATTGGATTGGTTCAATTTCAATTGGTTTTTCTAATAAAAAACCGATTCAAATCAATACTTTTTAAAAAACCGATTCAAATCAATACTTTTTAGTTTTCTCCAAATAAAAACTAAGATGTCCAATTGTATACTAAAAACCCAACCAAACCATTGGATCGATTTGGATTGATTTGATTTTTTGGTTTTTCGATTTTTTGTTGTGCTCCTACAATTTTCTATATTATGGTAGTATGGACAATTTTTCATAGTATCGCCACATATTACTTGTCACATCAATACTCTTTTAATAATAGGTTGGGACCCACTGTTATAGATATGCAATCTACTAATATTTATGAGTGCATATTTATAGTGTGAATAAGAGAATGATGATCCTACCATAATACTAGAAAAATATCATCTCTTTATGTTTTTCAGATGTGTTTGATAACAGATTTAGAAATTATATTTGATTGTATATTTATAAATCATAAATTTTGTTATAGTTACTCGCTAAATAATATTGATTGACTTATTTGTGATATGTTTTGTCAAAAGTTTTTATATAATTATTACTTTGTAATATTATATAATTTATAATATTACTTAATAAGTATTTTAATTTTAAAAAATTTATTTGAGTTATAACGTAGCACTATGTAGTTCTAAATGTTTTATATAATTATGCATTTTAAAATCCAGAGTTTAGGTTGTCTACCAAACACATATTTGTTAAACTCAAAGAATCTATAAACATCAAATAAAATTCGGATTACCAACCACATAGGCCCTCAGTTTTTCGTTTAGTGTATAATAAGTACTTAAATTCTTAATTTGTGTTTTAAAAGTCCTTGAAAAATTTGAAAATTTGAAAATGTTAAAAATTAGTTAAACTATTACAGTTACTCTAAACTTTCAATTTTGTGTATACTAGATAATTCTAAACAACTAGAATTTTTAGGGATAAATTTGTAATTTTGAAAGTTGAAGAACCAAAATTAATTAACACAAGTTTCAATGACTAAATTTGTAATTTAACTGTATGTTTTTAATAGATTCATGTGGGATAAGTTTTTTAATATTAAAAATGACAATAAAAATTTTAGTACTATATATATTAGGAAAATTTAAATGATATTAAACTTAAACCTCAATTGTTAAGATGTTGAGTTTTCTAACAGGCTTAAATGCAATCTAACTCAAATTTCATAGATCGAAAATAAATATATTTTTCCACATCTTATTTCATGGGGTGAGGCTCTATATTATTCTTAATTATAATTATAGCAAATGATTTAATTTTTCTTTTGACATCATTATTATACACTACAAGAATTTGGGTTTATCTTGACACTAGAGGTTGTCGGCAAAAGCTAAGAACAATGTCAGGATAACCTTTCTTGACGGTTTAAACGTTGTCGACCGAACCGTTGGGAAAGCTTCATTGGGAAAAGAATTATCGGTCTCGACGGTTTGGAAGTTCTGTCGTAGGGGAAAAGAATTATCTCGACGGAGAAGGATGGGGCCTTTCCTCCGACCCTGAAGAAAGTCGCTGGGAAAAAAGGCACAACCCCTGACGGTATACCATCGGGATTGTACTATTAGCCTGACGGTCTTTGAACCATCGGGATGAGGTAATTTATCTTGACGGTGAGGGTGTCGTCGGGTATTTTACTTTTCGCCCGACGGTGACGTGGACCATCGGATATATCTATTGCCTGACGGTTGAGAACTGTCGAACAATATCCTTAACCCCGATGGTCTACAGCCACCATTGGGATATCTTTAAAGCCCGACGGTGACTAGTCACCATCGAGTGTTCTTTGCCCGACCCCTCTACCGTCGGGATTTATTTAAATAAATAAACAAATTTAAATACCTTTTATTTATTGTCTTTTTTTAGATCTGTCTTTTTTCAAATGCCATGTTTGAATCTTACATATATCAATCAAACTAAAATAAAATTGCCAAAATGAAGTAAATATCCATAATAAATTAATAATGTATAGAAAACATGTTTGAATCTACAACCTTAATCCAAGAGTTTCTATAACATCCACAATTTCTTGATCGAAAAAAAAACATTACATGATAACAAAGTACATATTGGGAGATGTACAATTCCTAAGTCCAAAATAACATTAACAAAAATCTACAACCTAAATATGCTTGCCGAGATACGCTTGCAGAGAAATGCATCTTCAACAAAAATCTCCAGATACCTACAAAATACAAATTTAAATAAGTTTAATGCCCAATATACTATATACCAATCTCAACTAAACAAACCAACTTACCTCAATCATAAACAAACCAAAAAACCAAGAAACTAACTAAGAACATTAATGAATTGAACTCAATCATAAACAAACCAACTTACCTAAATCATAAACAAACCAAGAAACCAACTTACCTCAATCATAAACAAACCTAAAAACTAACTTACCTCAATCATAAACCCAACAAACCAACAAACCACTCAATCATAACTTAAACTTAAACATACTTGTGATATGCAATCAACTGAAACAAACTAACTAACTCAAATAAACTAACTTACACAATCAACTAAAACACCCCCCCCCCCCCCCCCCCCAATATTATTCAAACAAATAAACTTACACAATCAAACTAACTTACACACTCAACTGAAAGACTTATCTATACATTTATGTTGTTACCATAACTGTAGGATAACAACATACACAATCATCTAGTTTAGCATAAAATAAAATTCAAACTTAACTTCAGAACATTAACTATACTTTACATAACTATACGTTTATGTTGTTACCATAATTACAGGATAACAACATATACAATTTTATAATTAAGTTTACTACGAAAGTCGAAGAGCTCATACCTAGTTCGATCTATCTTTCATGAGCTATAAGAGCATAGCTTTCATATCCTCCATCTTAGATTATCTTCTAGTGTCCTGTTCGTCTAATCTAGCCAATCTAGCCTTTAAGTATTTTATCTCTAGTTGTTGCTCCTCTATAATCCTTGATGAAGATTCACTAGACGTGATCCCCTAGATTTTTTCACCTTTTTACCCTTTGGTGTCCTACTAAGGTCCACTCCTACGCCCAACACCTGCTTGCATATTCCTCCGATATTCGTTCAGACCCTTATTGGGTGGAGGATTCTCTCAGCTCAAGCATTTGACTCTACATCAATAATTAATACTAATTATTGTATGACAATTGTATATTAATAAAGTTACATAGAGGAATAAAAACTTACATATGCATCATTCGCAGCTTGATTAACAAACGTGACATCACTCCTACAGTGTGTTTGCTTAAATAAGTCCACTAGGTCCATTGTTTGATCATCGAGTCCTTTCTGTAAAATAATTCACAAGAAAATGAAATATTAAGATGAGTGTACTTTAACCAGCTGCATGAGTGTACTTTAAAGCTGATCTATTCCTTTGATTCGTCTCTGCCACTTTCTAAGAAAATGAGAAATTAAATGAAATGAGTCATTGAAATGTAAGTAAAATAAATAAAAAAAAAGCACAAAAATTATTACTTTATAGTCACTGGATTCAAACTTGTTGCATAGAAAGTGCCGATCCTCTATGTCGTCTTTAAGGCGATCAGGTGGGTGTGCTCGTGCCTTTTCAGGACTTGCATATTTCTTTAGTGTTTGTGTAGTTCCCCCCTATACCCTTTGAACAAATTTTTTATCTGTTCATTGATGAAATCATTGACCAGTTTGCTAGTCAAGTCTAACAAAAAATGATTATGAATTAAGAAAGAAAGGAAAAACTAATTAGTATGGAAGCTGATGCATAGATAATTTGTTAAATATAAATTGACATTCTTACCAATAATTGACCCTTAACAAGCTCTCGTGTTTCTATTGGTACCTCTCTCCATGATCCATAATGAGCGGAAAAAGATTCCTGAACATTGGTACCAATAGCATTGCTAAACCTCATTGCATTGTTGCAAGTTGGTTTCTCCCATTCAGGGTCAATCTCGATAGGAATTCTCCCAAATTGTTGAACATATTTATCCAGATCAATATTTCGAGAGTATCCACGTCCAGCCCTGGTAGTCATACAACCAGACTCTGAATAAATTATACCCTGTTAGTTTAATGAAACATTAGTTTATATAAAAATCTGGATCTAAAATTACCTGTATTATCTCCCACAGAGGATGATGCGCTGATATGCTTCGATTGTAAGTACTCCAGTATTGCCTCCTCATCAGTATGACCTACCATTTTTTCTGTGTAAACAATAATATATATGTTATACAGTAATATGGAAGTTATGAAATGAAAAATAAATAAGTGTGTAACGTCCATGCTTATTGAGAAAATACATATTTACATGCTTATTCCGTATCATTAAGATGTTCATCGAAACTCAAACTCTTATTAGAATATGATTGTACATCCTCTTCCTCATCATTTATGAAGTCATCATCAACTCGCTGAATTATTCGTTCTTCTACGACTGTAGGATCAACATCAACTCTACATAAACTAATATCATTCATTGATTCATCGATTGTACAAGTAATACTATTCACCACTTCTAACAACTCATGTTGGTCATTCACACGTTTTTCTGCTTCTGGCATGTCCCACACACGCTTGATTTTTTCTAGAAATAGGAAAAAATTTTCAGAGTTGAGTCGTTGATTACTAAAAATTGGATTTCATACCCACAATTATATATTGTGGGGGACTCTAACAGGGTCGTTCAAAGGAAAAAAGTTAAGAATAAGAATGAGTACTTGCACCACTTTCCAATTATTACCATATTTTGGATCGTTGATGTAAAACGATTATTTGGCTTGACTAGCAAATACAAAAGGCTCATTAACAAACCAATGAAGAGCTGTATTAATTGATATATACCCCAAATCCATGTGTACTATGTTGGTCTTTTTAGGGTCTGTATCGAACCAAGTACACTTAAAATAATTATACGTCTTCTCTTGGCATACTGAAAATCCAATACTTCATTGACAACACCATAGAAATTATGGAGATCACCTCCACTTTCACTTTCTGAAGGCACCATGATCTCGCTATTTTGCTTACTCCGATAATTATCACGCTCAATACTATGATAGCATACTCCATTAACAATGCATCCACTGTATGAGCGCACTTCTGAACTTAGCCCCATCGCTAGTGAATATGTATCATCAGAAATATCTTCAATTTCACATAATGAAAGAACCTTTTTAAAAGTAATGTCACCCATCATTAGTAGTCAATTTTTATTGGTCTTTTAAACCCATACTTACATGAGATTTAAACCAATTAGGAAAGCCTCGTTGGTGCCTTTTGTATAAATCATCCTGACTTTGAGCTTCATGTCGAATTAGTCTCAAATATTGCCTATAAGTAAGAGACGTGTCTCAATTTTTTATTTCACACTTTGTGTCAAAATAATGAATTACAATAGAATGTTCAAAACTTACCTTCCATAAGGCTTAATTTCTGCGTAATTGTTCAGACGTACTAATATGCACTACATTTCTCTTCTCTCGATAATGTCCTTACTCTTAGTGCTCCTAATGGTCGGCATTTTGTTTGAACATCGAAAATTCACCACATATCTCATCCTTTATGTGTCTATCATCATTTCTTTCATCTCTATTGAACCTTGTTTCAATTCCAGTTATATACAAAGAACAACCAACGATTCATCATTATATATGCTTCTACTATAGAACCCTCAGGACGTGCTTTCTTTCTTACATATTATTTCAACGTTTGTAAGCTTTTTTCAATAGGGTACATCCAATTATAACTAACTGGACCTGCAACTTTTGTTTCATAGGGAAAATGGATTGCTAGGTGCACCATTACATCAAAAAATGTCGGTGGAAATATTTTTTCTAACTTACAAAGTATGATTATAATGTCTCTTTGTAATCGATCCAAATCCCCTATAGATATTGTTTTTGCACAAAGATCACAGAAAAATTTGCATAACTCAATGACAATAGTGGACACGTCTTTTTTCAAGTATGCTCAAACACCAATTGGAAGAAGCCTCTGAAGCAGAACATGCGAGTCATGAGTTTTTAGCCCCCATAGATTTCTATCTTTCTCACTCACACATCTTGATATATTGGACACAAACCCATCAGGAAATTTGACTGATTTCATCTACTTACAGAATGCAACCTTGTCATTAGTAGTAAATGTGTATGCAACGTGTGGCTTTACAACTTTGTCTCCTACTTTTTGGAGGTGTAGTTCTTTCCATATATTTAGATCTTCTAAATCCAGACAAGCATTAGTTGTATCCTTATTCTTTCCCTCAATTTTTAACAATGTGCCTACCAAATTATCACAAATATTCTTTTCAATATGCATAACATCCAACTTATGTCTCAATAAAAGTTTCGACCAATATGGAATTTGGAAAAATATACTTTTTTTTATTCCAATTTATACTTTGTTTCCGTTTTTATCACGTTTCTCTAGATGTTTGTTAAGCACAGGAAAATTTAACAAGTTCACCTCTCGTAAGATATCTTCTTCATCCATGTCAAATTGAGGAGGTCTATGTTCCAATTTTCCATTAAATTGTTTGCTTTTGCGCCAACTGTGATTATCTAGAAGATAACGTCGATGTCCCATAAAACATTGTTTTCCTCTTAGCCTTATTAATGATGTATCCTCTTTACAAATAGCGCATTCTTGGTAACCTTTGGTACTCCATCCAGATAGGTCACCATACGTAGGGAAGTCGTTAATAGTCCACAATAAGCAAGCACGTAGTTGAAAGTATTCATTGCTAACGCAATCGTAAGTGTGCACACCATCATTCCATAACTCCTTTAACTCTTCAATCAATGGCTGTAAGTAAATATCAATTTCTTTTCCAAGAGATTTTGGACCAGGTATAAGAAGGGAGACAATGAAAATTTTTCTTTCATGCATTTTCAAAGTGGCAAAGGAATGAGCACCACTGGCCATATACTATATGAAGTACTCATATTCCCGAATGGATTGAATTCATATGAATCTAGTCCTAAACGAACATTATGTGGGTTTAAAGCAAACTGAGGAAACTCACGATCAAAATGCTTCCACCCTTCAACATCAACTGCATATCGTAATACTCCATTAGTTTCAACACGTTTCTCTTTATGCCACCTCATTTCAGGTGCAATATGCTTAGATGCAAAAAATCGCTTCAATCTTTGTATTAAAGGAAAATGTCATAAAATTTTATGTGGAATCTTTTTACTTTTTTCAGATTCAACGTTGTACTGAGATTCACCACATACTGGATACTGTTGCAAATTAACAAATTCTTTCCAATATAGGATGCAATCGTATTTGCAAGCATGAATACACTCATACCCAAGTCCTAAGTCACGTATTTTTCTTTTAGCTTCATAAAATGAACTAGGTATAGATGCTCCAACGGGAAATGCTTCTTTTAACAATTCAAGTAACAAATCAAAAGACTTGTTAGTCCAACCGCTAAGAACCTTAATATGCATCAACTTCACCAAGAACAATAATGACGAGAAATTTGTATAACCAGGGTACAATCGCTTGCGTGCTTCATTCATTAATTCTTCAAATAAGCTTGAATTGATATCTCTTTCTTAGGCATTGGTGTGCATCTCATCCTCGTTTTCTTCTTCATTTACATCAGCAATTGGACACTGTAGATCATTTATAATATTCAAAAATTTCATTTTCTTCATCAAAATTTCTTATTTGAGTTTAGCAAACTCGTTCACATTTAGCTACCATTCATTGCCAACCCAACCAATCGATGTGGAAGACTTCGCAGAATAACAACATCACTGTAGGAATTGGGCTCAAGCTTTCCCCAGCCCCTTCTCATCAATGGACTCCTGACGTATATGAAGGAGTGCGGTTTGTTCGATAAATTCCTACCTCTCTATCTATCTCTGAGATGTTTGGATTTTTCAAAACTTCATGGATATGCAGAAGAGAAATGTTCCCCCCCCCCCCCCCCCTGAAAATTCTGTGCAGTGGTTAGGCATCCTTAGACGAAAGAGTGGTCTTTTAGGATTGGTCGTTGTGTGTCACCACCTCCCACCTATCCTACACATTCGATCAAGGTTGTCACTGCGAAGCTATAGTTAAGGTGCACGGGGTCTTACCGTCTAGCCGTTGGTACTCCGCATCTTCACGGAGAATTCATTTTCACCGGGCCCATGTCGGAGACAGCGGGGCAGTCGTTACACCATTCGTGCAGGTCGCTACTTATGCGACAAGGAATTTCACTACCTTAGGACAGTTAGAGTTACTGCCGCCGTTTACCGGGGCTTTCATTCAAAGCTTATAACACTTCTCCTTCCGACCTTCCAGCACCGGGCAGGTGTCAGACTCTATACATCGTGTTACCACTTAGCAGAGTCCTATATTTTTAATAAACAGTCGCTACCCCCTAGTATGTGCCGCTTTCCTAATCAAAAGATAGGAGAGCACCCCTTCTCCCGAAGTTACGGGGTCATTTTGCCGAGTTCCTTTGACATGGTTCTCTCAAGCGCCCTATATACCCTACTTGTTCACTTGTGTCGGTTTGGGGTACGGTCAGTTCACCGAGAGGATCACCCTCCCAATTCGAAGTTTTTTCCTGGAAGTTTCAACCTTGTTAACTATGACAACTCGCGACTATAAACAGACTCGCGTACCACGCCGCTCTCTCGGGACCCCTACTCTAATCAAAAGACTAAAGGCCCCTACTAAAAGGCGAGCACTGGAATGAGAAAGGCTTGTAGACTCGTGAGGCTGAACGACACATTCGAAAACTAAAGCGCACACTCGAAAGTGCTTCGAAAGGTGTCAGTAGGTGCGCGGAGTCGGAGCCCCCCATGTTCGCCTGCTGGGCCGAGTGTTCGCCAACTTCAAAGTCTTCGCCTTTAGATAACAAAAAAAGGTGTCCGCCCCTTAGGTCGCCAAACTACGACGAGAGTTTCGCCTTTCGGTCGCGCCAGTCGCGTAGGGTGACCAGACCATGCCGAGTCAGAAAGGCTTTGATGACTCAAGGTTCATATTAGGGAAAGGAGAGTGAGGGGAAGAGGGGGCTGCCCTCGACCCGATCATCCTATTCGCTCCAACAGACAGGCATGGTTCTGTAGTCAAAGCAACTTCGTCACTTTTGTGTACCCATCGGACGGCAGCCCTTTCGGGGGTTCCTTAGGGATTGATTCACTCTGCGTAGATTGATTGAACGCAGAAAGCCTTCCACTGGCATGCGATCGTGTTTTTCATAGGATTTCTCGTTACTGATGTCAGCATTCTCACTTCTGATATCTCCAGGTGTTGTCACCAAAAACCTTTCCCGATTGACAGAACGTCCCACTACTGACACTTGAAAAAGCTGATTTCAAGGTCTCGTCGCTTCAGTGAATCACTTGAGCCCCGATATATTTTCGGTGCCATGGAGCTAGAGCAGTGAGCTATTATGTTTTCTTCAAAGGATGGCTGCTTCCAAGCCCACCTCCTGGTTGTCATCGCTCGATCACTTCCTTTTCCACTAAGTGATTGCTTAGGGACCTTAGCGTACAGGTTTCCCTCGTTGCAAGGGGCGGGTCTCTTTATATGTGTTGTCCGGAAAGAGGAGGACTAAATGATTATTCGTTCGCCGGAACCAGAAGTCAAAATTTTGGTAGATAGAGATCCCATAAAAACTTCTTTCGAGGAATGGGCCAGACCGGGTCATTTCTCGAGAACAATAGCTAAGGGTCTTGATACTACCACTTGGATCTGGAACCTTCATGCTGATGCTCACGATTTCGATAGCCATACTAGTGATTTGGAGGAGATCTCTCGAAAAGTATTTAGTGCCCATTTTGGCCAACTCTCCATCATCTTTCTTTGACTGAGTGGGATGTATTTCCACGGTGCTCATTTTTCCAATTATGAAGCATGGCTAGGCGATCCTACTCACATTGGCCCTAGAATTTTAGGCGGAATGGGCATTGTAATTCTTTCTACTTCTCGGGGTATAATGACAGACCGAGAAGCTCGACTACAGGGAATCGACGGTAGCTACTCCCTTCTCAGGGAACCGTATGTGAGACTTCCGCATCTATTGGCTCCCACCTAGCATTCATAAATTTTTTGCATGGACATCTTGTTTTACTGACTTATTAACATGAAGTTTTGCAACATCAAGGAATCGATATACTCCTTCTGCATACTCAGTTGATAACTTGTTCCTAATCTTAATCCACTCTTTATCCATTCTTAATAATATATGCGATAAGTTGAACCTGTATGATTTAGACAATTAGTTATATTAAAATATATAGTTCCAATTTCTCACTTTTAATTTTATTTCATTTAATTCTTGTTCGTGGTTTTGAATGATTAAAAATACATTTAAGTGTGATTTTGAAAATGACAAAAGTCATTTTAACTATTTTAGAATCACTCCTAAACATATCCTTATTCCTCTTTTGATCTTATATGTCTAGGCTATTTTCCTAAAGCAATATTATGAAAACCAAAATTGACCTAACCTTTTCGGCGTTAGATTCAATTTTAGTATGTTAATCTAGATGATCACGCTAGACTAATAACGATTAAATTTTAGGCCTTTGTTGCTTATTTTAGCATATTCACATGTTTGAATTCCAAAGATAAGCATGGCTTATGATTAAAGAAGATAAGCATGACACATTCACATTCTCGTCTTTGATTTATTTTAGTTCTTTTATTTTCAATGTTCATTTTAGTTTTCTTACTTTAAAATTTATGATCCCTTTTCATTTTCATTTTTATTTAATTTTTATGGATAAAAATGATAGAATTTAAGATAAAAATCTACTAATTCTTAGTGTCTAATTTGCTATAGATTAACAATTGATTAATCAAATTGAGTGTTTATTGATATTAATGTTATAGTTAACTTATCTCAAGCACTGATCAAATTACAATGAAAATTCATTATAATTAAATAAAAAAGCGAGATTTTTTTATGGTGTTAATAACATGTCAAAATCATAATAAAAAACTTATTAAACCACGTTAACCAAACCATAATTAAATTGGTGTAATTGTAATGGAATTATAAATAGTAAAAGTTGTAGGTCCCACGTAATTTTCAAACACATACATATTCATGCATAATAGAGCATAACGATCAACCTTCTTCAAACATGTTTAAACAAACATATATAATTTTCAAACATGTTCATCAATCAACCCTCTCTTCTTCCCATACATATTCAAACAAACATAACATACATATTAATTTATTTAAACTATTTATGCATAATAGAGCTAACATACATATTCAAACTATTTATGTATAATAAAGCTAACATAATCGAAAAAAAAACTAGTCCGGCAAGGGGAAATCGGAGTTACTTGTCCGACGAGGGAAAAATGGAGACGGCGACTGGATGACACTTGAAGGGGACGGATGAATAAAATCAAGAAGAATGGAGTCTGACACTCGAGGGGGACGGACGAACGAAATCGGTAGAGAGAAGAACGGATGGGAGAAATATTGGCGGAGAGAAAACAGACTGTGAACCCCGAATCCTAATTTCTCTACTTGAGTATGTTCCCTATTGAGATTAGTATGATGATTAGGTTGATGTGGAAACTAGGGTGAAATAGTAGAGAAAAGAGTGGAAATTAGAAGAAAAGAGGAAATTTGGAAGGTTAACTTTTGGGGAAAATTTTGGAAATTTAGCTAAGTATAGAATTTTGTGTGTTAGAGTGGTGTTGATGCATTGGAAGAGTTGTTGGTGAAGGCATACGGCTGAAGAAGAAAAAAGGAGATGATGCGTTGGAAGGCACACGAGTGGGCGAGGCATGCATGGAAAGACAATCATGCGTCAAGCAGCCTCGGCTAGCTCCCAGGCCATGCATTCAGCAGCCTCAGCCAACGCCCAGGCCATGTGTCGAGCAGCCCCGGTCGGGTGCATGCATCGAGTGGATACTCCCGTGCATTGAGCGCACTGTCGAGCGGCCACGCCCATGTGGTGAGCACCCTACTAAGCAGCCATGCTGTGCGTTGAGGTGCCCTGCCATGCAGCCAAGCGCGCAGCCCATGCCATGCGTCGATGTGAGCTAGCAAGTGATGGCCAGCACACGCCACATACCCATGCGTTGAAGTAGCATGACCATGCATCTAAGCACTGGACCAAGCGTCAAGGCGCCGCAAGCAGCCCATGTGGCCAAGCATGCCCATGCGTCGAGCGGGCAACACGCCCATGCGTCGAGCAGCCAGCCCATGCAGCACACCTATGCGTTGGTGGCCAGCACCATGCGTCCATGCCAAGCAAGCCGTGCGAGTGAGCCATGCGTCAAGAATGGATGGTCACCCTATGCATTGGTGATGGTTAGCTCATTGCGATGGCTAAGTTGAATTGTCATGATAGTGAATTGGCTTGATATGCATTAAGAAGAGGCTATGCATTGCTTATGGACTAGGCGTTGAGCAACCAAGAGTTGGACGCTTACAAGGATGAAATCATAAGGATAACATCATCAAAACCATGTGTCTTCTTTGGAGGAAAGCCTTAAGACTTAAGAATTTGAGGTGGTGGCATCAGATTGGAGGCCCATGCATTGGCCAGGTGGGAAGAAGACACTTAGCTTGTGATGATCACAACATTGTGTTGATAGGGTGAGAAGGAGACATTTGGCCATGCAGCCAAGTAGGTGGTGTCAACTCCGAAGAAGGTTTGGATGCCTATAAATAGAGCCAAGAGACTTCATTTTTAGTTCAAAATTCAGAAAAACCGTAAAAAGAGTGGGAAAGTTGAACAAACCTTGCGTTGGAGCCAAATCCATGCGTTAGACATAGAGGACGCATTGGACAGTGAAGTCTGAGGAGGACGCATCAACTTGGGACGAAGAGTTCTCCCAATTTACTCGTGCGTTTGGAGTGATTCTAAAGCCACCTAAAAGCTTTGAAAGTCTAGTTTTCAGGGTAAGGCTTCTAGAACAAAAGCTCGAAGGGATCAGGCTGGAAATTGAAAAGAATACAGAAGAGTCAGGCTGTCGGATCAGTCTGGCCCAGTCTTTAAGATTCTATGATTCTGGCCAAACCACGAGAATTTCTGAGCTCAAATTTTAGGGTAATCTTTCTGAGAAATCTTAGAATATATTTGTAGAAGGAAGTATCTCAAAATAAGGTTCAGGACTATGAGTAATCTAAGCTGTAAATTGAATCTCGATTCTAGGGGTGAAAAAGGAGCTCGAGGTAGAAAAGAGGAGCTACTAGAGTGAAAAGCTCCTAAGCAATAAAAGTGAGTGGCTAAAACGTTTTGACTAAAAAATTTGCTTAAAATGTTTGATTACAACGTGTTACAGAAAGCATGTTTTAAAGAAGATTATTCTCATGCCAGCTAGTTTTACAAGTGTTTTCCAAGCAAACCATGAGTTATGTTTTAAATGCATGCATGTGTGAGAAATTATTGAAAAGCGATTTATATGTGTTAAATATACTCAGCATGCATTAGTACCTTTAAAGCCATGTTTTTATATGTGTTATACTTTACATGCTTTAAAGTGAGAAAGTCATTTATGACTAGTTTTACTTAAAACGCGATACCGAAGGACATTTTGAGAAGGTATCCGCCCAACTAGATACTGAAGGACATTTGAGAAGATATCTATTGGTATTGAAGGACGTTTCAGAAGGTACCAAACCAACCAAATACTGAAGGATGTTTGAGAAGGTATCTGAACAGAAGTACCTAAGGTATGACGATACTTAGTATGACCACGTGCACGTAGGTAGTTACAGTCAGAGATTGAGTAAAAGGGTTCTCTCTTGACTAGCATTTGGTGTTGGGATTGTTTTATCCACAGTAAGGGTTATTCTCAACTGAGAAATAGTTTTACTGTTTTATTATTAAAACAGCTTTATATGTCTTATGCTTGGAAAATGTTTATACTGCAGTATAAGTACTGTAGAAGCTTATATTTCAGTTAAACTCTTTATTGAGATTTTGTATGAGAATCAAGTACCTTTCTTAAGTCACTCACTAGGCACAAGCTCACCCCATTTTCAAATGTTTTCTTTTTTTTTTCTCCCATACAGGTAGCGGTCAAATCCTCTGAAGATAGCTCTGCATCTGCTCTGCCACTAAAGGATCAAAAGATTTGTAACCCGTCTGTTTAGGTGGTTACTGTTAATATAGTACACATGTTACTGTTGTTTATATAGGGACTAGGGTTTGTGGGTTTTAGGACTTGTGAATCTAATGTTATAATGACACCAAATATGTTATGTTTCTAAATTAATAAATTTTGAGCCTAAAGGCATTCTGCTGTACTTAAGTTATATTTTGGTATCAGAGTTATTTCGCAAGAGTTATTAGGTAGTAAGTGTCAGCAACAGGGTTGATAACTGCCGCAGTCACGCCCTTCTCTAGGCTAAGAGGGTGGTCTGGGGCGGGGTGTGACAGCTTGGTATCAGAGCAAAGGTATACGTAAACTTGGGAGAGGTTTGAACTAGCTTAGTATTAAAGCATAAGGTATTGGGTGAAAGAGAGAGTTCATGCATTAGATTATGTCCCATAGATAAGTCCCTAACATGTGTACCTAATAATGATGAAAAGATGCTGAGGATAAGTGGCAAGCGGAGCAAGCAGACTGAGGAGAGGAATGTTGACCCTACTACCAATGTTGACCCTCTTAATTGGTAGTCTGTCCTCAATCCTTACGAACTAAACTTGAGGTAGGATATGCGTACCTAAGGACTTATCACTTAAACAAGCTATTCTAGAAGAAGCACATAGTTCGGCCTATGCCATGTATCTAGGTAGTACGAAGATGTACAAAACATTAAAGTGATCATACTGGTGGCCTGGTATGAAAAGAGAAATAGTAGAGTATGTTGACAAGTGCCTAATATGTCAACAAGTTAAACCAGAAAAACAAAAGCCAGCAGGATTACTTAATCCACTCTCAGTACCAGAGTGGAAATGGGAGCATATTACGATGGATTTCTTGTTTGGATTACCTAAGACACCAGCGAGCTATGATGGTATAGGGTAATTGTGGATAGATTGACGAAGACTGGTAAGTTTTTACCTGTTAAAGTTACTTATACCCTAGACCAATTAGCCAAGTTGTATGTTGATCGAGTTGTGAGTCAGTTTGGAGTTCCAGTTTCAATTGTATCAGATCGAGGCTCCAGATTTACGTCAAAGTTTTGGCCTAGTTTGCAGAAAGCTATGGGAACCAAGTTATATTTGGCCTAGTTTGCAGAAAGCTGAGAGCATGTATATTGCAATTTAAGGGCAGTTGGGATATGCATATGTCGTTAATCGAATTTGCGTATAACAACAGTTATCATTCGAGTATCAGGATGGCACCGTATGAGGCACTATACGATAGGCCATGTAGGACTGCGATATGCTGGAATGAAGTGGGTGAAAGGAAATTACTAGGTTCAGAACTTGTGCAACAGACATCAGACAGCGTTAAGATTATAAGAGATAATCTTAAGACGGCCCAAGATAGGCAAAAGAGTTATGCCGATAAGAGGAGAAGAGAATTAGAGTTTGAAGTTGGTGATAAAGTATTTCTGAAGTTATCTCCGTGGAAAGGAATACTCAGATTTGATAGGAAAGGGAAACTAAGCCCAAGATATATTGGACCTTACGAGATAATAGAAAGAGTTGGCCGAATGGCATATCGATTGGATTTACCTCCAGAATTATCTCGTATTCATGATGTCTTTCATATGGCAATGCTTAGAAAGTATGTGCCAGATCCTACCTATGTGTTGCCTGAGCAACCGGTACAGTTGAAAGAGAATTTGTCTTATGAAGAGGAACCAGTGGAGATTCTTGACAGAAAAGAACAGGTTTTAAGGAACAAGACAATCTCATTGGTAAAGGTACTATGGCGAAACCATAGCACGAAAGAAGAACCGTGGGAAGCCGAAGAGCAAATCAGAAACAAGTACCCGCAGTTGTTTAGTTGACAGACTTGTAACGAAATTTCGAGGATGAAATTTTTATAAGGGGGAGGTAAAAGTGAACCCCGAATCCTAATTTCTCTACTTGAATATGTTCCCTATTAAGATTAGTGTGATGAGTAGGTTGATGTGGAAACTAGGGTGAAATGGTAGATAAAAGAGTCGAAATTAAAAGAAAAGAGGAAATTTGGAAGGTTAACTTTTGGGGAAAATTTTGGAAATTTGGCTAAGTATAGAATTTTGTGTGTTAGAGTGGTGTTGATGCGTTGGAAGAGTTGTTGGTGAAGGCATGTGACTAAAGAAGAAAAAAGGAGATGATGCGTTAGAAGGCACATGGGTGGGCGAGGCATGCATGGAAAGACAACCATGCATCGAGTAGCCTCGGCCAGCACCCAGGCCATGCGTCGAGCAGCCTCGGCCAGTGCCCAGGCCATGCGTCGAGCAGCCCCGGTCGAACGCATGCGTCGAGTGGATACGCCCGTGCGTTGAGCGCAATACCGAGCGGCCACACCCATGCGTTGAGTGCACTGTCGAGCGGCCACGCCTATGCGGTGAGCACCCTGCCGAGTAGCTATGCCGTGCGTCGAGGTGCCCTGCCATGAAGCCAAGCATGCAGCCCATGCGAGCGAGCGAGCGATGGCTAGAACACGCCGCACGCCCATGTGTCAAAGCATCACGCCCATGTGCCTAAGCACCTGACCAAGCGTCAAGGCACCGCACGCAGCCCATGCGGCCAAGCATGCCCATGCGTCGAGCGGCCAGCCCATGCAGCACGCCTATGCATTGGTGGCTAGCACCATGCGCCCATGCCAAGCAAGCCATGCGAGTGAGCCATGTGTCAAGAATGGACGGTAACCCTATGCGTTGGTGATGGTTAGCTCCTTGTGATGGATAAGTTGAATTGTCATGATAGTGAATTGGCTTGCTATGCGTTGAGAAGAGGCTATGCATTTCTTATGGACTAGGGGTTGAGCAACAAAGAGTTGAACGCATGCAAGGATGAAATCATCAGGATAACATCATCAAACCATGTGTCTTCTTAGGAGGAAAGCCTTAAGCCTTAAGAATTTGAGGTGGTGATATCAGATTGGAGGCTCATGCACTGGCAAGGTGGGAAGAAGACACTTAGCTTATGATGATCACAACATTGCGTTGATGGGGTGAGAATGAGACACTTGGCCATGCACCAAAGTAGGTGGTGTCAACTCTGGAGAAGGTTTGGACGCCTATAAATAAAGCCAAGAGACTTCATTTTTAGTTCACAATTCAGAAATACCATAAAAAGAGTGGTAAAGTTGAGCAAACCTTGCGTTGGAGCTAAATCCATGCGTTAGACATAGAGGACACATTGGATAGTGAGGTCTAAGGAGGATGTATCAATTTGGGACGAGGAGTTCTCCCAATTTACTCGTGCATTTGGAGTGATTCCAAAGCCACCTAAAACTCTGAAAGTCTAAGTTTCAGGGTAGGGCTTTCGGAAGAAAAGCTCGAAGGGATCGGGCTGGAAATTGAAAAGAAGACAGAAGGGTCAGGCTGTCAGATCAGTCTGGGCAAGTCTTTAAGATTCTGTGATTCTGACCAACTCACGAGAATTTCTGAGCTTAAATTTTAGGATAAGCTTCCTGAGACATTGTAGAATATGTTTGTAGAAGGAAGTATCTCAAAATAAGGTCCAGGACTATGAGTAATCTAAGCTATAAGTTGAATCTAGATTCTAGGGGTGAAAAAGGAGCCCGAGGTAGAAAAGGGGAGCTACTAGAGTGAAAAGCTCCTAAGCAATCAAAGTGAGTGGCTAAAACATTTTGACTAAAACATTTTCTTAAAATGTTTGATTACAACGTGTTACAGAAAGCATGTTTTAAAGTAGATTATTCTCATGCCAGCTAGTTTTACAAGTGATTTCCAAGCAAACCATGAGTTATGTTTTAAGCGCATGCATGTGTGAGAAATTGTTGAAAAGCGATTTATATGTGTTAAATATACTCAAGCATGCATTAGTACCTTTAAATCCATGTTTTTATATGTGTTATACTTTACATGCTTTAAAGAGAGAAAGTCATTTATGACTAGTTTTACTTAAAACGCGATACCGAAGGACATTTTGAGAAGGTATCCGCCCAACTAGATACTGAAGGACATTTGAGAAGGTATCTATTGGTATTGAAGGACGTTTGAAAAGGTACCAAACCAACCAGATACTGAAGGATGTTTGAGAAGGTATTTGAACAGAAGTACCTAAGGTATGACGATACTTAGTATGACCACGTGCACGTAGGTAGTTACAGTCAGAGATTGAGTAAAAGGGTTCTCTCTTGACTAGCATTTGGTATTGGGATTGTTTTATCCACAGTAAGGGTTATTCTCAACTGAGAAATAGTTTTACTATTTTATGATTAAAACAACTTTATATGTTTTATGCTTGGAAAATGTTTATACTGCAATATAAGTACTGTAGAAGTTTATATTTTAGTTAAACTCTTTATTGAGATTTTGCATGAGAATCAAGTACCTTTATTAAGTCATTCACTGGGCGCAAGCTCACCCCATTTTCAAATGTTTTCTTTTTTTTTTTTTCTCCCCCACAGATAGAGGTCAAATCCTCTGAAGATAGCTTTGCATCTGCTCTGCCACTAAAGGATCAAAAGATTTTTAACTCGTTTGTTTAGGTGGTTACTGTTAATATAGTACACATATTACTGTTGTTCATATAAGGACTAGGGTTTGTGGGTTTTGGGACTTGTGAATCTAATGTTGTAATGACACTAAATATGTTATGTTTCTAAATTAATAAATTTTGGGCCTAAAGGCATTCTGCTGTACTTAAGTTATATTTTGATATTAGAGTTATTCCGCAAGAGTTATTTGGCAGTAAGTGTTAGCCACAGGGTTGATAACTGCTGCAATCACACCCTTCTCTAGGCTAAGAGGGTGGTCTGGGGCGAGGTGTGACACGAACGAACAAAATCGAGAGGGGGAAGAAGAAGAATCGGGGATCGCTATTTATATTGAACTTTTTCCCGAAGGTTGTCTACCAGACCGTCGAGATATAGTTGATAAGTGCCAACGGTCACCAACTCACGTCAACGGAACTTTGAACTCCTGACGGTAGTCTAACACAATCGTCGATCGAAGTTCACCAAATTCTAAAAAGACTCGCAATCCCAACGGTGGTCTAATACAACTGTCGGCCAAAGTTCACCAAATTCCAAAAAGAATCTTCAAGTCCGCGATGGTTGACTAACCACTATCAGAATATAGTTGAAACTCCCGATGGTAGTCTAACACAACTGTCGGCCGAAGTTTACCAAATTCTAAAAAGACTTGCAATCCCGACTGTGGTCTGATACAACCGTCGGTCAAAGTTCACCAAATTTCAAAAAGACTCTTTGAGTCCCCGACAGTTGACTAACCACCATCGGAACTCTTGACGGCAGTTTGACATGACCATTAGCCAAAGTTCACTAAATTCTATAAAGACTAGCAAGCCCGACGGTGTTCTGACACAACCGTCAACCAAGTTCGAATGCCCGACGGTTGACTCAACACCGTCGGGATATAGTTCATATCTACCGACTATCAACCACACAACCGTCGACCGACATTCAACAAATTCCAAAAGATTCTTAGAATATCCGACGGTTACACGAAACCATCGGGCTTGATTAGAAGCTCCCGACGGTTGTTGAGTACCGTTGGGATAACATAAAAATTCCAGTTGATGAGTTTTGTATACTGCACACCTTGTCCAACGAATAATTGACCACCATCGGGCTTAAATAATAACTTCCGACGGTTATTGCATACCGTCGGGAGTAATTAAAAAGTCGGACGGTCGAATGTAACCGTCAGAAAAAAGTGCAATAAGCCTGACGATTCCTTAGGTTATCGTTCGGAGTATTTGAAATCCCGACAGTTTATGTAGATCGTCAGGATAAACATTTATTCCGACCCCTTATTTTCACTGTCGGGAGAGGTTACAACTGCTAACGCTTTTTTTGTTGTCAAGAGAAATATCGTCAGGAATAACCAAAATTCTTGTAGTGATAGAAAATAATGTATTTTTGTCTAAATTATACGACAATATATTTTACTCACAGATTTTTATATTTCCTATATAAAAATTTGAATTTTTAGTTAAATATTAAAAATAAAATAAGTTTTTATTTTAAAATTGTATGCATATAATAATTTGTTGACTCTGATTCAAAACTTCAAGAATCAAAAAAATATTTTGCTTAAAAAAGAAAAGCTCCAACAATGAAAATGAAACAGATAAAAGGTAGAACCAAAATCAAATTTTGGTAGGATTTTACCTCAAATTGAAATTTTGGGCACATCCCAAATTCCATTATCAAATTAAAGTTTGACACAAAGTCCAAATTCAATGGTGGAACTAAATTCAACTCTTAAGTTAAAATTATATATGTGTAAAATTTCATAGAAAAACGACACTAAAGCTAAATTTTTCTTTATTTAGAATCAGTAGATGAAGTCACAGTTTTTTTTTTTTTTTTTTTTTTTTTTTTTTTTTTTTTGAAATTGATACATCTAAACTAGTTTTTTAGATGTATAAATTAAAATTCTCTCTTTAAATTATAAGCTATATATTTCTTTGAAAATTTTTATCACTGACCGTATTATAACAAATACAATATTATAAATATGTTTGAATTTTTCATTTGGTTTAATTTCTTGTATGTCCTGCAACTGAAAAAGATTCAACTTTCGTATTTTTCCCTTAAATCGGAAATTGGGGAGAAATAATGACCATCGGAAGGAAATGTCTCACTATTTCTATTGTTTGTTGTTGAAAGATTATATCATGGATCATACAAAATACCCCAAATTTTGTAATTTGCGTTAAAAATACTTTTAAACTTTCAAAAGTTTTAAAGAAACTTTTAACTTTTTAAATGGGTTAAAAAAATAATCATTAATTTTGGATGAAAACCATTAATGTCTGTTTCAAAAATACCAATGAACTTTCAAAAGTTAAAAAATACTCTTAAACTGAAATAAAAGTTAAAAAGAATACTTTTATTAGTATATGAATAAAAACGGTCAAATATCTATTTTTTTCTCTCCTATCTTCCTCAGTACCCTCTTATTCCTCTTTTTGTTGACAATTTGACATTTGTTTATCCCAAAAAATAAAAAAAATAATAATAAAATTGTCCACTTTAATTAAGGTGTATGAACTATAATAAGAAGAAAAAGAATAATGAAAGCACCCAGAGATTTTAGGACTTAAATATTTTAACAAAGTTGTAGTTAGTAGTTGAGTGTGTATTAATAGCCACATACATTTTCTTATTCCAATCTACAATTCCTTCTCTCAATTGTTCAAGGGCTTAGTGGCTTCTATTAATTTTCCTTTAAAAAAACGTACATAGACGTAATGATATGAAATTAGGGTTTAGGGCTTGTGCAACTATATCTCATTAATGCTCAAAACTATCGGCAATAGTTGTTTTCTAAAAAGGACCATTTGGATGCGACCCACTCTGTAGTTATTACAAGGAGTTGTAAATTGTACAGACGAAGTGATCCCAATTCGTACATGTCATGACATGAGGCGTGGGGGCGTCTTGTGCAATGAGTTTGTACAAGATTGGACCAAGAAATAAGTCACTCTTACTTTATAACGTTATTTACTGTTTAAGACTGACTATTTCAAAGCGATGATCTAGGTAACTTGACCTTAATCCTGAGCTAACTATGAACTCTTGTTTATTCGAGATTATCCTTAGATTTTCATAGGTGGGGTTGGCTCAACAATATCGGCTCAATAAACCTCCATTTCAGGGGTAAGACCGAGTAGATAGCTGGGGACATAGGGTGCAAAATGAAATTCACTCCTACTCTCTTTCAAGGATAGTAGAGAGGTTGTTCCCTTAAGTGCTGACTCTGGGTCTTGAACAAGGGGCCCCACCCTCTCATTAGCTCGAGAGTGACTCGATTTGATGATCGGATCACAAACTAATTATTTATTAGAGGATCAGTGGGATTTAAGGAACAAGAGGTAATCTCAGGGGTAAAATAGTCATTTGACCTAACCTTTATTACGAACAACCTCTGAAAGGTTAACCTACTAAATATGGTTATATCAAGTGGGCATAATATATCTATAGTGAGGGGAGTGAAACTCTAGGATTTAGTGGAGTGACCAAGTAGTTAACGAATGGGGGTTAATTCGGTCTAAAGAGTTTAGCCAATTAATCTCGGATTGGTGGAGTCCATGATCTGTAACTCCACGAGGTCCCCCTACTAGCTCACAAATGAATTAGCCTTAAAGTAGCGTGATAAGTTAATTTGAAACGTTCAAATTAGAAGTAAGGGAATTAGTGGTGACGGTAATTCAGAAGTTGATTTTTACTCGACAACCAAATTCCCTTGGATGTGGTATGCGAT
The DNA here is from genome assembly GCF_027475165.1 of Benincasa hispida. Classification (NCBI taxonomy): domain Eukaryota; kingdom Viridiplantae; phylum Streptophyta; class Magnoliopsida; order Cucurbitales; family Cucurbitaceae; genus Benincasa; species Benincasa hispida. The sequence goes on from NC_143482.1 coordinate 55,119,102, forward strand.
GCATGTTCCTAAGATATGCGTTGATAGTCATGCGTCGATGGTCATGCGTTGGACTGATAATGCGTTAATGAATGTATGCAATGATCAGGCGTCCTGCCACAATTTTCTTGCATTCACGCCAAGTATAACATGGACACAAGTTTCTCAGGTAATCCGAGGTCGAACATAGGGACTTGTAGTAATAAGATTGCGGTAATGTGCATGCAGCGGTTTGAATAAAAGAATGGAGGGGATGTTGCTAAGTTAATCCTACTCCTCCTCCTATCTAACAGACAACGCAATGAGAATATGCATGAAGGGTAGAGATACGACAAACCTTGACATGAAATAAATGTGTGGGAAAATAGATAAAATACGGAGATGATTTCATTGCAAAACTTAAGAGTGACCGCAAGGGAAACCCTAGTCAACGCAAGCTAATGCGATCAAGTTACACTCATGCACGACAAATCATTTTCCAATGGAAATGCGGTGCTCCTAAGTCTAGGACGCATGTGTTGAATGCAAAAGTGTCCATAGAGCTTATTCCTAAGTCTCTACTCTTTTCCTATGCGATGATGCAAAATGCACACAACGCTGCGGTGACTGCACTCAATCGTATTCTATCTCTAGGATGCATGGGATGGGTTAATAGCAGTCAGTGCTTATTCCTAAGCTCCTATCTATTGTATTGTGTGTTCTAATCTGACTCTCTCGAGCCTAGATTCTGTCAGTGCTTATTCCGAGCTTTGCTTCCAGCGAATGTGCATTAAGGCTATTGGTGGTACCATGGATGGGCAGAAAAGCTGACTCTCTCGAGATCTAGCTCCAGTCGAAGGCTCTGGTTGTCACTCGAAATGGATGAAGGAGGTGAAGAACTCTCAGCCATCTTCTCATGCAGTTTGTCTGGATCGCAAGGATCCGCCATGGGAAAACCTTAGGTGAAAACCTTGGATGATCTGAATTTCAGCTCATCGGCTTTTATTTATAGAGCTTGGATTGTTGACAGCATTAATTGGACTGCTCTGAGTCTGACGTTCGGCGTGTTCGTCTTTTCTGAACCTCTGCCACTAACGACGTGGTAAGTGAAATGTCGACATCATCTTTTGGATTTACTCAAGGTAGATGCGTTGATGCGTTCATTCCACCTACCTTGCGTTGATTCCATTAGTTTGCGTTGTCGTGCAGCTGCAATCATTCAATGGCTGCAATTGCTTAATACCGCAACTCTACATGATGACCGCAATCGCTTGACGAGCGCAACTCTCATGTGATGGACGTATACGGCTGATTACAGCAACATCCATGCATTGATCGATGCGTTTGCCTTTGCGATGGAGTGTTTCTCCGCATGTGGTCGTCTATTTGGTGGTCTGGTTTCCGCATTTGTGTTCATTTCCTGCATTAGCTACAAAAATAGAACATTGAACGCACAATTGACGCAAAATAATGTGTTAGCTGAGATTCCTCATACTGATCGACGCAAACTCATATTCTCGTGAATTCCTATCGTAATTGTCGCATATTCTGCCTAACAACCTTCATAATTCTAAGTAAAAGGCCTAAGATGGAATGCATTTCTACATGTCATCACACCCCCAAACTTAAAATCATGTTTGTCCTCGAGCATGCGTTATACTCAATAAATTCTAACTCACCTTCATGCTTTCCTTTGCGATGACCAGCTTTTCACAATATAATTTACACACACCTTTGACCATCATCGCAATGCTCTCCTCCACTTTGGCTGCTTCTTCAAAAAGATCTTTCTAAGTTTAAATCCGGCAAGACTTTGCTCAAAAACTTTTTATTCATTCGCCGCAATTTTGTGTTTAGCTTTTGAGAATGCGTTCATTCAAAATACTTCAAAACTTTGCGATGGCTTATTTAAATACTGTGTTAAACCTGGTTATGCCCTTCGCTTTGGCTTACCCCCACGTGTGTCATGCGAGCATCCAACTTCGGTTGCGTTCCATATTCAACTCAACTATTATCTCTTTTTTTTTGGCTTGCGCCAGATAGAGGAGTTGCGCTAATGTGTTGATCCTGGTGACTTGCCTTCGTTTTAGCTTGCCCCCACGTATGTCATGCGGACATCCAACTATAAGCAAGTGCCTTTCACAACTTAACTCTTATCAACATGGGTTTCCCCATTGCATTGACAGTGGAGTTATTATTCTCAAAATCTCACTTCAATTTTTTTTTTTTTTTTTTTTTTTGCAAATGATCGCAATGCAATGAATGCAATTCTTCGAGACCGCTGCCACCCCCAAACTTAGAGGTTGGCAGCATTCTCACCGTAAAGCTAAAAAAAAATTACAAGAATGCGATAATAATTGTTTGAACAAAGGTTTGCACAAAATAAAACTTAAAACTTTCAAAATTTGAAGAAGCTAATGAAAGTAAAGAATGTCTTGCGTTGATTAATTAGAAGATGCGGTGAACTATACGTACCATCATAGAAACATCGCAAAACAACGCAATCGGGAAAAAGAGAATTTCAAAAGGATAAGGCATACAAGATAACAAGAAAAGACCTTAGGCAGAATAACACATGCGATCATGTGTCGGAATCCATGCGATCGAAACCTTGTGTTGGAGGATGAAAGCAATTCTTCCGTTGAACTACGTACCGAGAAGACTTATTGTTGCACCTACAAGAGCGAACGTACCACAACCAAGGAAGCAGCCATATATCCAAAATAACAATGAAAATGAAATAAATAACCTATACTAAGAAAGCAAAGTAAAGATAGAGTAGAAGACGTCCTTGGAAAAATAGGAGTGTTGTCATCGCAAGGAGTCTTCCATGCAGGAGATGGTTCTCAACTGCTTGGGTCAAGTTGCCCTGACCATTGGAACTTCCGGCAATTGTTGGGAGCATGTTGGCCACCATGAGCTTAGAACTGCCTTCAGCTCTTTTGCGACTGATTGCCCTTCGACCTTGGGGTCAATACTGGCTTTCAGCGCATCGCCTATACTTCAATATTGTTTGAAACCTGGTCGCACAAGCTGCAATACTCCCAAGATAAAAAGTTTGCTCGCATAGACACAAAACTTAACAAACATTTAGCTGTCAAGTCCCCGAAAATGGCGCCAAAAACTTGGTGACAGTAATTAGGAAGTCGATTTTTACTCGACAACCAAATTCCCTTGGATGCGGTATGCGATGCATGTTCTTAAGATATGCATTGATAGTCATGCGTCGATGGTCATGCGTTGGACTGATAATGCGTTAATGAATGTATGCGATGACCAGGCGTCCTGCAACAAGTTTTGTTGCTTCACGCCAAGTATAATATGGACGAAAGTTTCTCGGGTAATCCGAGGTCGTACACAGGGACTTGTAGCTATAAGATTGCGGTAATGTGCATGCGGCGGTTTGAATAAAAGAATGGAGGGGATGTTGCTAAGTTAATCCTACTCCTACTCCTATCTAAAAGACAATGCAATGAGAATATGCATGAAAGGTAGAGATATGACAAACCTTGACATGAAATAAATGTATGGGAAAATAGATAAAATGTGGAGATGATTACATTGCAATACTTAAGAGTGACTACAAGAGCAACCCTAGTCAACGCAAGCCAATGCGATCATGCTACACTCATGCACGGCAAATCATTTTCCAATGGAAATGCAGTGCTCCTAAGTCTAGGACGCATGTGTTGAATGCAAAAGTGTCCATAGAGCTTATTTCTAAGTCTCTACTCTTTTCCTATGCAATGATGCAAAATGCACACAACGCTGCGATGACCGCACACAATCGTATCCTATCTCTAAGATGCATGTGATGGGTTAATAGCAGACAGTGCTTATTCCTAAGCTTCTATCTCTTGTATTGTGTGTTCTAATCTGACTCTCCCGAGCTTAGATTCTGAGTTGACCTTCCCAAGCCTCGATCCTATCCTTAGACTATCCTCTCGAGTATCCCTAATGGATGAATGAAGCATATACAATACAAAACAATTGCGTGAACTTGGTCGACGCAAGATTGTTACTATCCCTAGTGAACAACGCATATATTGCTTAATGCGTCCAACCACTTACCCTCTTAGGCAGTTGATTGTTGCTAACTTTACTCATAGACAAGTAATGCGTTAGCCTATAGACAGGCGTTGCAACAGCTTCACACTAAGCAAATAAGGTTACTCACACATTCACTTGACGCACACCTCTCGATCGGTTGTTACATGCTTGATATCCCTAATCCACATGATTAAGTATGCAATACCCAAGCAATCCCACTAAGTGTTGCAATGAAAGTAAAGATTATAAGCAAGAAAATGGAGATGGAGTCGAAGGAAACAGAGAAATGCTTTGAAAACAAGTTGTTTTAATTCCTTAATTCCAAAATGTCATACAATACAATATAGGAAAAGAAAGGAAAAAGAAATGACCGGCTGGAAGCAAAGCTTTGCTTCCAACGGATGTGCGTCAAGGCTATCAGTGGTGCCATGGATGGGCAAAAGAGCTGACTCTCTCGAGATCTAGCTCCAGTTGAAGGCTACGATCGTCACTCGGAATGGATGAAGGAGGTGAAGAACTCTCAGCCATCTTCTCACGCACTTTGTCTGGATCGCAAGGATCCGCCATAGGCGAACCTCAGGCGAACTTGGATGATTTGAATTTCAGCTCATCAGCTTCTATTTATAGAGCTTGGATCGCCGACAGCATTAATTGGACTGCTCTGAGTCTGACGTTCGGCGTGTTCGTCCTTTTTGAACCTCTGCCATTAACGGCGTGGTAAGTGAAATGTCGACATCATCTTTTGGATTTTCTCGAGGTAGATACGTTGATACGTTCATTCCACCTACCTTGCGTTGATCCCATTAGTTTGCATTGTCGCGCAGCCGCAATCATTCAATGGCCGCATTCGCTTAATACCGCAACTTTACATGATAGCGCAACTCCCATGCGATGGACGCATACAGCTGATTACCGCAACATCCATGCATTGATCGATGTGTTTGCCTTTGCGATGGAGTGTTTTTCCGCATGCGGTCGTCTATGTGGTGGTTCGTTTTCCACGTTTGTGTTCATTTCCTGCATTAACTACAAAAATAGAACATTGAACGCACAATTGACACAAAATAATGGGTTAGTTGAGATTCGTCATACTGATCGACGCAAACTCATATTCTCATGAATTCCTATTGCTATTGCCGCATATTCTGCCTAACAACGTTCATAATTCTAAGTATAAAGCCTAAGATGGCATGCATTTCTGCATGTCATCAATAAGTAATTATATGTTATTTAATTTGGGAATTAAACGAAATTGGAGAATCAATTAATATTTAAATATGATTTAAATATTAAATTCATGAATAGGAATTCATGTTGGTGGAATTAGTGTTAAATTAATTTAATATTTGATATTGAATTAATTAAAATTAATTAATTTTTTTAATTAATTAATTATTATTAATTTTATTTAAAAATTAGTTATTGAATTAATTTTGTTAAATTAATAAAGATTTCATTTTTGAAAATTAATTTTAGAAAGCAATTACAAAATCAAAATTGAAATGAATAGAAAATGGAAAATCCCAAAAGTGGGATTTCTCCACTTTTTATTCAACTAGCTCACACACTCTCCACCATATTTTTTCAATCATTAAACCAAGCATGAGCTACAATTCATGCAAAAATTCCTTTGCATGAAAGTCATGCAATAAATGCTGAAGAATCTCAATGGAAATCGGGCATGCATTTGAGTAGATTAAGCTGAAAAAACTTCAAAGATTGAAGAAGATTCTTCAGTTGATAAACCAGAACCTCTTCTCCATTTCTCCCTCAATTCTAGCTTATTTTGAGTCCCACAACTCAATCTAAGGAACCACGAGGATAGTGGGGAAGGCCTTGAGGTGATTCACAAGCTGATTTGGAGAAGATTTGCAACTGGATTCGAGTTTCAAGTGTTTCTTCAAAGGTATGTCATGAAATCCTATTATTAGTTTATGAGCATGATTAATTTAAAGCCAAAATTAATGAATTAGAATGCTTAATAATCCGTTTTACTTCCACTGCATGTTTTCAAACTCTAACAATTGGTATCAGAGCATCATTTAAGCATTCAATTTGGTTAAATTTTGGCTTGGTGGGTGTTTTTTCATGAGTTATATGAAAATGGTGCATTGATATGTTTTTTTTTTTTTTTTTTAGTTTTGCCATTAAATTTCTCTTTGATTCCTTTATTAAATTTTTAATTGGCTCTTGATTAATGAGTTTATATGTGTGCTCAAAAGTCTGTAATTTATTTGGAGTCATTAGAGTTGAAATTAAGATGTAATTGAAGAAAGAAGTGAAGAAGGCCGAGTTGCTGAATTCTGATGCTGAGCTTCTGTCCAGGCAGTGTTGCAATGCTGCTCATATTGCTGAGTGAGTGCGAGCGAGAATTCTATTGAGCAGTGAGTTTGAACCAACCAATGAGCAAACAACGAGTTTTTGAACCGGTTTGACGAGCAAGGAGAAGTGAGAGCAGTCGGTTCGACCGGTTTTCTTCAAGTCTTGTCTGATTTGGCCTCAAATGATTTTTGGCTGGTTTGGTTCAGGCAATTCTTGTCTGGTTCAGGCAGCTTAGATCCGGTTCAAGTTGTTCAAGTCCATTTTGGGACAGTTCGAGCAGCAGAAGCGTTTTGGAGCTAATTTTTGCTGAATTTTGTAATAATTAGGCCTTTGTTTGCTTGAAAATGTCAAAACTAAAAACCATATCAGTATGTATTTAATTATTTATACATGTGATGTATGTTATAATTAAATAAATCTTGTATGTGCATAAAGTATGCCATGTAGATTTAAAATCCCACCATAGGAAGCATGTTACATGTATTGAAAGTATGTTATAAAATGTTATAATATATAGTATGCATGTTTAGGGTTTCTTTTATTTAATATAAATGTTATATTAAATATAGAATGCCTTCGATGTATGTTGTGGATGTTTAGCATATCTAAAATTTTGTAATTTGTTATAAAATTGGGTTAGGCATTTAAAATCCATAACAAAGAACAACTACTTGCTCACGTAGGTTAACCACTTGTTTTAATAGTTAAAATAGGTCGTAAACTTGTAAAACTAGTGTTACAAACTCAATCGGTATATAATCCTGTCTAAGGTGGGGGGTATTTAAGTTGACGGTCTACAGAGCACCTCCTACCTAGGAATTATGGCCGAATAATTGAGCTTTGTTAATCGATTTTATGAGCAATACGTGAGAAATGTTAGGTTTTAAAACTGGTTTATCACCTATAAATCCAAATATAAATGTTATACTTGGATAAACACCTAGACTTAGGTTGTTTAATTAGTTGGAACAAGCCTAAGAAAATGTATACCCAGTTTAATGTTAGAACACTTCAGTGGGAGTTTAATAACATATATGATATGCTATTAGAACACTTTAGTGAAAATAAAGAACATATATGGTATGTTAAAACGCTTCAGTAGAAGATTAATATGTTGGGATTTGTGTCCTAATTCTCCCGGAGTCTCGTCGTTTTGTAAAGATACACATTGTTCAATGAATAAAATAAGTGTTATTTAATTCTGGCATTTACTCATATCCAATAAACAAAACTCCTTGGTTATCTTATGTGAACTTAAGCATGTATATGTGATATAAAAATGGATCATGTCTTAAGTGATAACCTAAATCGGTCTATAGTATAAGGATTAAGGTGGGATACCTGATCCTGGTCACACTACGGATACGGCCCGCTTTGTAGAGGTTTGCAAGTGTTGTAAACCACTACAGATGGTAGATCCTGACCATTCGCGTGGAAACTGGAGCGGGGGTGTCCTATACAAAGAGTTTGTATAAGACCTGGACCACGAGATGACTAGACTCTGTATATAACGCCGTTGATACTAGAGACTTGCATCTCACCTAAACGACCATAGGTGACATGACCTCAATCCTGAGTATTTTGGAAATTCCTGCCTTTGAGGGCAATCCTTTGATTAGTATAGTTGAGAGTGGCCATATTGCCAATTCAACATGCCTACCTTTTTGGGGACTTGCCTGATCTGGGAGTTAGGAACTCAATCCACAAGATGGAATTCACTCCTTTCCCGAAGCAGGGATAAGAGAGAGATTGCTCCTTTAAGGGCTGATTCCGGGGCTTGAACATAGTGGCCATAGCTTCTCTTTGGAAGAGAAGACTCAGTCATAGTAGGACTATGACTTATGTTCATTAGAGGGATCCGTGGTACTTAAGGAGACAGATGTAACTACAGAGGCATAACGATTATTGGCCCAGTTGTACTTATGAACGATCTGTGAAGGGTTGTCGCACTGCTAATTGGTTAAGATGGACACATAATATATCTGTAGTAAGGAGAGTTCAGTTGTTGGTCTTTAGTAGAGTGCCTGACAGTTAACGGATGGTAGATCCCTTGACTAAAGAGTTAAGTCAGTTATTCACGTATCGTTAGAGCTTCGGAGCTACAAGTCCATGAGGTCCCCTTGGTAGCTTGGATTTCGTTGAGAATCATTTCTTGGTTTTGATTTGAAATGTTCAAATTGACAAGAGGTATTTTGATTATATATGATATAATCGGTATGATGTATAAGATACATCTAGTGGAGGATTGATGTAAATGAGATTTACATTAAGTACCATGCAATAGAAAAAGAACTATGGTTTATATGTTTCATGAGATGAAATATTAAAACTATAGGTCATAAATATAGTATGATAAGTTGGTTATCATTTATATTTATAATAATATTAATTATTGGATAATTAATACTTTTTCTTTTAAATAACGAAAATAGTGGGTGGTTATTGGATCATGGTAACCGTGAGTTTAAAAGGAAAGTGGTTTCCTATTTTGAAAAAGGAGTTTTACAAACATTTGAAAAGGATTTTGAGTCTTCTCTCAGTGTATAGAAACTCACGGTGGTAGTCAAGTAAATACAGATTTACTAAATGACGGCTAGGCGAGCTAAACGATCGTGCAGGTGCAAGCTAAACAATCGTGCAATATTTACTAAACGATCGCATAGCTTTGCTAGACGATCGCTGGCCCAAGGTAAATGATGACAGGCAGAAATGCACGTCATCTTAGGCCTTTTATTTAGAATTATGAGGATTGTTAAGTGAAATATGCGGCGAATATGTTAGGAATTCATGAGAAAATGAGTTTGCGTCATTCGACATTAAGAATCTAGGCTAACCCACTATTATGCGTTATTATGTGTTCAATTGTCTATCTTTATAGCTAACACAGGAAGCGGTCGCATACGCGGAAGCCAGGCTATCGCAAAGACGACTGCATGTAGAGAATTTCTCCATCACAAAGGCGAACATATACGTTCGATGCATGGATGTTGTGGCCATCAACCGTATGCATCCATTGCATAGAAGTTGCGGTCGTTAAGCGATTGCGGTCATCACTGAGAAGTTGCGTTCATCAAGCGAATGCGGTCATCATAAGATTGCGGCTACATGATGATAACCATAATAGAAGGATGAATGCAAGGTTGGTAGAATGGAAACATGAACGCATATCTCGGGAGAATCAAAAGATGATGTTGACATTTCACCTACCACGCTGTAGAGATTCAAAAAAGAACCATCGCGCTGCGAATGTCAGAATCAGAGCAGGTCCATTAATGCTGTCAGCGATCAAGCTCTATAAATAGAAGCCATTGAGCAGAATTTCAAATCATCCAAGTTTCTACCTTCGGGTGGATTCTTTTGATCCAGACGAAAGCGTGAGAAGAAAGCTTGAGAGTTCTTCATCTCCTTCATCCATTCCGAGTGAGGACCGAAGCCTTCGTCAGAGTTAGAGCTCGAGAGAGTCTGCTCCATCGCCCTTCCATTGCACCACCGGTAGCCTTGACACACATCTACTGGAAGCAAGACGTTACTTCCAGCTGGTCCTTTCATTTTCCCTTCTTTCCTTATATTGTATTGTATTACATTTTGGCTTAAGAAATTAATACATTTTTGTGATCAATGCATTTCTATATTTTCCTTCGACTCTATCTCCATCTTCATTTACTTAACATCCTTAACTTTCATTGCATCACTTAGTCAGATTGTTAGAGTATCGCATACTTAATCATGCGGCATAGGAATATGAAGCATGTAGAAAACCACCAGGAGGTGTGCGTTGCGTGAGTCTTGTGAGAAAACCTTATCTGCTTAGTGTGAAGCTATAGCAACGCTTGTCTGTAAGCAAACGCAATGCTTGTCTATGAGTAAAGTCATCAACAACCAACTGCCTGGGAGGGTAAGTGGTTGGTCGCATTAAGCAATGTAAGCAAGTGTTCACTAGAGATAGGAATAATCTTACGTCAGCCAGGTTTATGCGATTACCTTGTCTTATGAACGCATCATTCATCATTTAGGCATACTTGGGAGAGTAGTCTAAAAACCAAATCTAAGACTCGAGAGAGCGGATTGGAATGCATAAGCAAGAATGGGGAACTTAGAGATAAGCTTTGTTTGCTATTACACAGCGTATGCATCCTACGGATAGGATATTGCATGCGTCCAGAAGTAGGATACAGTGGTATGCGGTTATCTTGTTTATGTGTGGGAGCACATGAGTAGAAATAGAGACTTAGAAATAAGGCCTCTCAACACTGTCGCATATACATCGCATGCGTCCTAGAAATAGGCATAAGTGTGTGTAGCATGATCGCATAGCTTTGCGCTGGCTGGGGTTGCCCTTGCGGTCGAGCTCAGTGTGCAGTGAAGACATCCTCACAAGACATCCTTACTTGTGCTTAAAAAACAAGTGACATCTATCCGCAACCTGGAAATACAAACAGGCCAAATTGCAGGTGAACTCAAGAACAGACCACAAGGGGCCCTGCCAAGTTCAACAGAACTCCCACGCAACCCAGGGGGAACAGGTAAAGAGCAATGTCAAGTGGTGGCATTGCGTAGTGGAAAGACTGTGGCGGGGGAAAAGAAGAAGCCTAGCCAGACTGTCCAATTGCGTTAGAACCAGAAATTGCATTGACTAAAAAAGAAATAGAAGAAAAAGAAGCAATAGAACCTGAGATTGCGTCCACCTTGGAGCCAAAAGAACAGGGGACCGTAAGAATACAGCTGCCACCATTCCCACAGAGACTCAGAAAGAAGAAAAATGATAAGGTACATTATCAACGCTTCAAGAATATGTTAAAGCAATTGCATATTAATATTCTGTTCATTGAAACAATTGAGAAGATGCCCATATATGCGAAGTTTCTAAAGGATATGGTGACAAAAAAAAGAGGCAGTGGTAAGTTCGCTACAGTGGCTTTGACGTAGTGTTCAAAATCTATAATCCCACCGAAAATGTGCGACCCTAGGAGTTTCACTATACCTTGCTCCATTGGAGGATTATATATCAGGCAAGCGCTATGCGATCTTGGGGCCAGCATTAACTTGATGCCTCTGTCAATTTTCAAGTAGCTGAATGTGGGGAACTTGCGCCCACGAAGGTGACTCTCCAATTAGTGGATAGATCTCTTGTGCATCCAGAGAGAAAGGTGAAGGATGTGCTGGTTACAATCAACAAATTTATATTACCAGCAAACTTCATCATCCTGGACTACGAAGCAGACAAAGATGTGCCCATCATCCTAGGGTGACCATTTTTATCTACCGATTGTGCCCAGATTGATGTGCACAAAGGAGAAATCACCTTAAGCGTGAACGGATAGAAGCTCCGGCTTGATATTATTCGAGCCATGAAATATCTTGATGAAGAATACCTTAATGAATCTGACGATGAACAGAGTTTGAATGAAGAAGAGAAGCCTAAAGATGAAAGCGAAGATGAGGATGCGATCGCATCCATTGTAGCATGCAATACGATCACAGAAAAAACAAACAAGGAAGATGAGGTGATCGCATCCCAAGAAGACAATCTGACAGTGAATGAAGAAAGAAAAACAACAAAACTATCCTTAGAACGATCACCAACAATAGAGCTATCACACCCCGCCTCAGACCACGCTCCACACCTAGGAAAGGGCGTGACTGACAACAGTTATCAACCCTTTGGTTGACACTTACTGCCTAATAACTCTTGTGGAAATAACTCTAATACCAATGAATAAATTCAACAACCAACTGATTAAGTAGGCCCATATTATATTACAACAATGTAACATTTATACAACTCAAAGACTTAACAACAAAGTTTACAACAACAACTGTAAAACCCTCCGGAAGTGTAACTGTGGCGTGTGGCAAACCTTGACCTTAACAGCACCCTGGAACTCCTCACTTTCCGTTACCGGGGGGGTAAAACATAAAACATGGAAAACATGAGCTATAAAGCCCAGTGAGTGGTGCCTTTAGATAAACAAATAACTTTGTCAACAGAAATATATTTTTGGGAAAGCAATGCATAGTCAACAAGAACATTACCACAAGTTCATTATTATTTTCCAGCCCAACCGCTGGACAATCCCCAGCTCGACCGTTGGTTAAAACAACCAACCCCAGCTTGACTGCTGGTTATCACATAATATAAACATCCCCAGTGCTTTCAAACGTATACTAAGACAACAACAATTCCTGTGGAAACTTTTCCTGTACCCTATTATCCCACCAATGTGCACATCGACTATTTTCCCGCTAGCTATGCTTAGGTAACTTGACTATATTTCCCGCCGGTCGTCACCGACTATAATTTTCCACCGACCGAAGCTGACTATATTTTCCCACCAAGTACCTTTTAAAGCATGCTAACTATATATCCTGGTTACAATTCCAGTTTCCAACACAAATATACAAGCAATATCTTAACAAGCATAGTAATGAGATAAACACATATCCCTGATCATGCCAATTTAACATTATCCCCTATATATATTTACCTATATATAGAATTCATATCAACAATACAACACACAATAACCACTCACCTTGATTGGTTAGGAACTTTCCTTTTCGAAGTTCCTTAGGTTTCCTTGGTTTCCCTTTTGAATCCTAAATTCTAGATTCAAATATCAGCTTAGATTACTCATAGTTCCAGACTTTATTTTAAGATACTTCCTTCTGAAAACATGTTCAAAAATGTCTCAGGAAGCTTACCATAAAATTTTAGCTCATAACTCTTCGTGTTTTGTCCGGAATCATCAAAATATTAAGACTGGCCCAGCTTACCTGATAGCTCGACCCTTCTGTATTTTCCTCATTCTCCAGACCGATTCCTTAGAGCTTCTTCTCCGGCAGCCCCACGATGAAAACTAGACTCTTTTAGCTCTCATATGTCTTTGAAATCACATCAAACGCATGATTAATCTGGGAGAACTCCTCATTCAAATTTGATGCTACTTTCCAGACTTCACTGTCCAATGCATCCTCTTTGAACTTCTATGTCCAACGCATGGATTTTGCTCTAATGCAAGGTTTCCTCAATTTCCCCACTCTTCTTAAATTTATTTTGAGTTGTGATCTAAAGAATGAAGTCGTTGGTCCTATTTATAGGCGTCCAAGATTGCTCCATGGCCGACACCTCCTACTTGGCCGCATGACCAAGTGTCTCTTCCTTACAGCATCAACGTAATCTTTGCATCAGCACAACCCAATGTGTCTTCTTCTCCTTTCACCAAAAAATGGCCCTTAACTTTTTATGTCTTCTTATGCTGCCATCTCTTTTACTTAAGGCTTAAGAATTCTTCCTAACAAGCTACATGTCTGGATGACATCCTCCATGAGTTCATCCTTCATATGCGTCCACAAACTCTTGGATGTTCAACGCATCACTTCCATTTTCCTTCCTTCAACCACATGCCATCACCAAAAACCCTTCCAATGCATCAACACAACTTCTTCCAACGCATTGGTCCCTTCTAATGCATCAACACAACTTCTTCCAACGCATTGGTCCCTTCCAACGCATCAACACAACTTTCTATACTTAGCCAAATTTCCAAATTTTCCCTTTGCCCAAGTACTCTTTCCAAGATCTTATGACCAATGCCTAGTCCAACACTTAGTCAATTTTTAGAGATTTAAGCTTAATTCAAAGCTACTCACATAGCAATGCCTAGTCCAACACTTAGTCAATTTTCAGGGATTTAAGCTTAACGCAAAGTTACTCAAGGAAAATCTATTCAACACTTAGAAATTTCCTTTTTCTTCAACATAGGATTTAACTTTCACCTAGTTAATCCCTTTATCACCTGCTTAAGTAGGAAAAATGGAAATCCAGGTTTCACAAGTGTTGAAGACCCTTCGGGGCAGAATGAAAAGCTACCGGTAATCATTTCCTCTACACTTAATGAAGACCAAGAAAATGTGCTGCTGAGCATTCAAAGAAAGTATGTAAAAGCAATTGGTTGGACGCTCTCAGACATCAGAGGAATCAGCCTCACATACTGTATGCATAGGATTCGTCTCGAAGAGAATCACAAAGGATCGATCGAACATCAGCGCAGACTCAACCATGTGATGAAGGAGGTCGTAAAGAAGGATATAATCAAGTGGTTAGACGCGGGCATCATCTATCTAATAGCAGACAACACATTGGTCAGCCCCCTGCAATGCATGCCGAAGAGAGAAGGGATGACGGTAGTCCCTAACGCAAATAACGAGCTGATACCGCAAAGAACCGTCACCGGATGGCGGATTTGCATGAACTACCGCAAACTAAATGCGGCAACAAAGAAGGATCATTTCCCTTTACCTTTTATTGACCAAATGCTGGATCGTCTAGCTGGAAATGACTTCTACTGCTTCTTGGATGGGTATGCTAGTTATAACCAAATCATGATCGCTCCTAAAGATCAAGAAAAAACCACATTCACCTGCCCGTATGGGACATTTTCGTTTCAATGCATGCCGTTCGACCTCTGAAATGCGCCGAGCACTTTCCAAAGGTGTATGATGGCCATCTTTTCGGAATATCTCAAAGACTCTGTAGAAATATTCATGGATGACTTTTCTATGTATGGGCAAATATACGAAGTCTGTCTTAACAACTTGGAGAAGATATTGAAAAAATGTGAGGAGACGAACCTCGTGCTTAATTGGGAGAAATACCATTTTATGGTGAAGGAAGGCATTGTGCTTAGGCACAAGATCTCTAAGGATGGGTTGGAGGTGAACAAGGCAAAGATTGAAGCGATTGAAAAGCTCCCACCTCCAATGAGTGTAGCTGGATTTTATAAACATTTTGTCAAACACTTTTCAAAGATTGCAGGACCACTGAGTGCATTGTTGGAGGCAGATAGAAAGTTTGACTTCGATGACCAATGCCTCAACGCATTCAAGATTTTGAAGCACGCATTAACGACCGCGCCTGTGTTGATCGCACCAGATTGGACACTGCCCTTTGAATTAATGTGCGACGCAAGCGGTTATACGATGGGAGCAGTTCTGGTGCAGAAGAGAAAAACAATGCTACATCTCATCATATATGCGAGTAACACTTTGAATCCTGCTCAAACAAACTACACCACCACAGAAAAAGAACTACTTGCGGTGGTATTTGCATTGGAGAAATTTAGAGCAGATTTTATGGGAATGAAAGTATTCATCCACATTGACCACTCGGCGATAAAATATTTGATGACAAAGAAAGATGCAAAGCCAAGGTTGATTAGATGAGTTCTCCTCCTCTAGGAATTTGATATGGAAATTATTGATCGCAAGGGGACGGAGAACCAAGTTGCGGATCATTTTTCCAGATTAGAAAATTTAGAGGTTGACCACAATTAGTCAGAAGTGAGCGCAACGTTCCCAGACGAGCAGCTATTTCAGATTGAAAAATTTCCATGGTACGCAGATGTGGTAAATTATCTGGTTTGCGAGCAATTTCCCGAAGATTATACCAACCACCAAAAGAGGCGGCTCAAACATGAATGCAGATCTTATTATTGGGATGAGCCAAATCTGTATAAGAGGGGGTCAGACCAGATTCTGCGACTATGTGTACCGGATGCTGCTCACCAATGCATATTATCACAATGTCATGACTCACCTTATGGAGGGCACTTTAGAGGCCAGCGCACAGAAGTGAAAGTATTACAAAGTGGGTATTATTGGCTAACACTATTCAAGGATGCAAGAGACTGCGTGATGAAGTGTGGCCAGTGCCAATGCACAGGTAATATTTCATCGAAACATTCGATGCCCATGAACATCATTTTAGAACTGGAATTGTTCGACGTCTGGGGCATTGATTTCATGGGACCATTCCCACCATCGAATGGTCCAAGTATATTCTGTTAGCCATCGACTACGTTTTTAAGTGGGTAGAAGCAGTAGCATGCGCCGCAAGTGATGCAGCGGTAGTCTCCAAATTCCTGAAGAAACACATTTTCACTCGTTTTGGCACTCCACGTGCCATAATAAGTGACGAAGGCTCCCACTTTGTCAATTACATCGTCAAAAATCTACTGCTCAAATATAATATCCTCCATAAAGTGGCCACCGCAACCATCCACAGACGAATGGTCAAGCTGAAGTGTCCAACCGAGAAATCAAGCTGATACTAGAGAAGATGGTAAAGCCTTCACGAAAATATTGGGCAATAAAGCTGGACGATGCGCTGTGGGCATATAGGACCGCCTAAAAACACCTATAGGTATGTCTCCGTATACGTTGGTGTTTGGTAAAGCATGTCATTTACCACTAGAGCTGGAGCACAAAGTGCTGTGGGCGGTGAAAAAGCTTAACTTCGACTTAAAGGCAGTAGGGGAAGCAAAAAAACTCCAATTGGTCGAGCTTGATGAGTGGAGAATGCAAAGCTTATGAAAATGCCAAAATTTACAAAGAACGAGCAAAACGTTGGCATGACAAACAGCTATACGGGAAAAATCTCAACATCAGACAAAAGGTCTTACTTTTCAGTTCAAGGCTATGGCTCTTTCCCGGCAAATTAAAGTCACGCTAGTCCGGACCCTTTATAATCAAAGAAGTATTCTCGCATGGCACGGTAGAGCTGATTAATGAGGAAGGGACCTGCACGTTTAAGGTTAACGGGCAAAAAGTCAAGTTATATTGTGGAGGAGATCTCCATCGGGAAAAGACCTCTGTAGATCTGAGAAATCCAGAATGAAGAACAATCGAGTTGCCCCTGCAATGGCATGCGACAGATATTCATCAGGGGCGTAAGTCCTTTGGAATATCCTTTTCTTACCAATGATTCATGAACTCTCACTAGTCTTATGATACTTCAATTATCGTTTATTTATCATCTTTATATAAAAAAAAAAAGAGAGAAAAATTTTGTTAACTTTGTTTTTTTATTTGACCCTCTCAATGTTTTATTTGCAAACGATTGAGGTGAACAATTGCGGAGGCGCTACACGAAAGACGCAACTACTTTATTTCATCACCGCAAGCAAAGAAAGAAGTTCGCCGCAAGGCAGGATACGTTCACAAATAATGCGGGTGACAGCGCAAATTTGGGGGTTGTATCTTTCCTTGACTTTATTTATTCCAAATTTTGCACTATCGCATCGCATTTTAATTCTAAAGATTTTATCATTGCATCCTCTTTGGTCGGCGCAATCATTTGATATTGATTAATTTAGTAAGTCACCGCATTATTTCTCTTTGCCAATTATGATTTCAATGATGAAACACATGCCTCTATTTTTTCATATATTCTAGAGTCAACTTAATTTTAAGACAGTCACCTCATGAAATATTTCTAGAAGTTAGTGGTCTGATAGCTTTCTTTCAAATTGACTTTTTACGAAACTCCTAAGAGCATCACATGACTTCTTTCAATCTTTTAGCAATGAGGACATTTCCATATTTTAAATTTGGGGTGTAGTATTCATTTTTCGACCTTGCTAGATTTTTCAACCTTGCTATTTTTATATAAAAAAAATCATAACGTTGCGATCAGATCCTACTTGTAGTTGGATATCCGCATGACACTCGTAGGGGCAAGCCAAAACAAAGGTAGGAATCGTGATCAACGCATAAATAAATGATTGCAACTCCGCTGCCAAATAGGCATAAGTTTAGACTAAGAAAGAGCGCCTTGCTCGTAGTTGGATGTCTGCATGACACATGTGGAGGCAAGTCAAAACGAAGACTAGGCACTTGGATCAGTGCAAGTCTTAGAAAAAAAATAAATATATGTCTAAAATATACAAGGATAAAAATCATTTGGAAATACCCCAGGGAAAAAGTTTTTATGAAATAAATCATGCGATGCCCTGGAATTTGGTAAAGTCTTTTTGAAGGTTAAACTTATGGTCCCTAAATTTTAGAAATATTTTAAGAAGAGACCTGGATAAAAATTAAGGAGATTTTGGTGCATAGGATTTGAATAAGGCATCCTTGAGAAATCTAGGAAAGAGAAGGTGGTTGACTTTCTAAAGAAAATCTTTAGTTTATACTTGAGGACAAGCATTGTTTAAATTTGGGGGTGTAATGAGCAGAAATGCACGTTATTACAGCACAAAGCTATAAAACAATGCAGGATTGCATTGATAAAAATATACAATATTGCGTCCAAAAGCATTAAGTTCACAACATTGCGATCGCATGCGTCCATCGCATTAAAACAACTAACTTATGTATTTTGTGCAGAAAATGCATTGACGCAAGGCAGAAATGCGATCCAAAGAAATTAAAGTCCGAGCGCATTAAGAGATTGCATTGACGCAAGGCTGTGCGATCATTTGCGCTCGTGAATATCTACTTAAGAAGGTGGCCGCATAGAGTCGGCGCATCATGGTGGGCGCATCTGGGTGAAAAGCGTAATAAATCACGATGGGACAGAAAGCTAATGACGGTCGATTCCGAATTAAGTTGACAAGCTGTTAACGACCTACTGTAGCAAGTACACTCAACTTTTCGGTCACAAATATTTGGCGCATCAGACAGAGAATTAATGCCATCCCATTAGTGCAATCATAAGAGAGAAGAAGCCTTTCACCCCGAAGCTCTATAAATACCGGAGGCCACCTTCAGTGAAGAAGTTCGCTCAGTTAGATAATTTTCCCTATAGATAGAAGTAGCCTTGTTCATAGTTTTCTTTTTCTTAAAAGGCGAAAGCGAGTGAAGGGAAATTATACCGAGAGATCATTCTGGTGAACTTAGAAGAGTGTCGGAAGCATCGAAACCAGATAGAGGGCCGACTCTTACGGAAGCCAGAACATCTTTTGGGCGGAATAGAGATAACATAATGTAAAAGCCTTGGGAAGCAAGGAATTGCTACCAGGCTCTCTACCCTTATTTTCATTCTCATTTTGTACTCTAAATTTATTTGTAGAAATGGAAATTGCATCTTTATATCTGTTCACTCTCTGTACATTACGCATGAGTAGCTAAATCTGTCGAATGGGTTGAGAAACACTTAGCTAGCATAACCTGGGATCTTCTTTCTATACGATTATCTTGTATTATGTATGCGTCATTCATCCATTAGAGATACTCAGAAGGGTAGTCTAAGGATAGAATCTAGGCTTGGAAAAGTCAGATTAGAATCTAGGCTCAGAAGAGTCAGATTAAAAACGCATAATCAAGAGATAGAAGCTTAGGAATAAGCTCTGTTTGCTATTAACGCATCACATGCACCTAGAGATATGTTATGATTGTTTGCGGTCATCTTGTTCTTGTGTGCATCTTGCATCATCGCATAGGCAAGAAGTAGAGACTTAGGAATAAGCTCTATAGACATTATCGCATTGATAACTTGTAGAAATACAAGTTATTTATACTGCTTTATTTAGATATTGCGGCCAAAAGAAAGGAAAGTTGTGTCAATTGTATAGAAATTAGCTAAGAAATGCAAGAGTTATAAATTGTTGCCAATACACCCACTGACACCATTGCGATGGTAGAAAAGAATATTTCAAGTCTGTTTTGCAGGAAATCAAGTCACTGCATGCGTTCATGGCTCAAGAGAAAAAGAACAACGCATCTACGTCGCATTGCGCCAACCATTTAGAAATGAATAGACGATCAACGCAATGACGGCGCATTCGAAAATCGATCAAGAGTGCGATCAATGCGACTTCAACTGCATGTAGTAATAAAAAACAACACCATATGCGGGCAAATGATCGAAGATGCAAAAGAGCAACACAATTGCGAAGGATCCTGACACGTGTACAGCTGACCGTTGTGCATTTCTGACGGGATTGATCGTGTAACAGAAGGAATATTCACTCCACCATTTCCGAAATTTCCATAACAATAAAGTAAGGTCCACAAGTCAGAGAGTCGAAACTGAGCCTATAAATAGCCTCTGAAATTCTATTGGAAAATATACTTGATACGGGCATTTTTTTATCTTTGCATATTGAGAGAGAGACTGGTCTGAAGAGCCTGATCGGAAAAGATCTGGGAAGATCTAAGAGACAAAGTCGAGAGGTGAGTCTTAGGGCAAATCCTTTCAATCCCCACTGTTGAAGCTCTGTACCAAGGTCGCTTCTACCGGATGAGCAAGCTTGAGAGGGAAGCTCTTCTCTACATTCACTCAATCCGCTGGCAAGCACATCCACCGTCCAGATCTATGTCAAGACATTGGCACTTTTCTGTATTTGTTTCTATCTTTATCATCAATTGTATTCATCTTCTTAGTCTATCATTTGCACCATGTATCAGACGCTAAATATTAGTATTGAATATCATGATCATTTTCATCTCCATCTTTCTGTCTATTCCTTTTCCTCCATTAATCGCTTTCTCCATGATGTTTTCTTAATCCCTTGGTAATTGGCATGAATCTAACAAGTAAATTAATCTGTGCTAAAGAAATGAATATGTTTAGCTAAAGCATGCTAGACGACATCTTCACCTGTGAGAGCAGAAGTGAAGATGTCGTTCCTCCTGTCGAGAGAAGGTTGGAAGAATGCATTAACTAAAGCGAGAAGTACTTCCAGAGATGGAAGCAATCTTGCATTCATTACGTTCATCCCTGTTCACCACAGAGATGTGGGAACACGGCCGATCACCGAGAGGTGTACGCCAAGAGAAAGCGGAACCATTATGTCTTTAACGCAATTAATAACTTGCGATGTTTATATTAATTACCTTTTCTATTTATGTTTCATATATAAAGACTTTCCACCGCATAACACGACCCTCTATATAATCTTCACAGTCAGTCTCAAACTCTGTATCATGTATCAGTATCCTGTATCTTGTATCATGATAGCTTAGGTTTACTTTTATTGCACTTTATTTTATTACCGCAACTTTACTTTACCGGATAATTTTATTTTACCACAATTTTAAATACTTGTACACACACACTCTTTTTATTAATTGAAAAATCCCCGGTCGCATATATCACGAACGTAATGCATTGACTACACAATCCCTGTGTTCGACCTTGGATCACTCCGAGAAACTTGCGGTGGAATTATACTTGGTTTCAATGCAAGGAAACTTGTGACAACGCATAACATACTACAAACATTCCATTAATAACGCATACATCGAGAAGTAGTAACATATATCATAAACTTGCGTTATAATCATCCATGCGTTGTGTGACATAAGATAAGATAAATTCTATGGTATCACACATTCATCGCATGCATCCTAAAATTAGGAGCCATCGCATTTGCATTGGAAAATGATTTTTTGTCGCATGAGTGTAGCGTGATCGCATGTATAGCTTGAACGCATTCTCGGGAAATGCTAGCTAAAGACCTTCTCAACCCGTTCCACCGCATACTTAGTGTATCTGTTGCATAATTATTCTTATCTCAAATTCGCCGCATACTTTTTATACTTTAAACAACAAACCAACCAAACCATTAATTTATTTGTTACCGCAAAGTGATCCAAAATTTACCGTCGCATATTGTTTTCTTTAGTCCTTGAGTTCGACCCTAGGCTTACCAGGAAACTCAGTAGGATTTATACTTGGGTCCTACTGAGAAAACTTGTTTGCACAACGCATATTCCACCATCGCATTCTATTCCATTATTTCATCGCATAAAACAACACATCATCCAGCACATGTGCTAGCGACTAACCCAAAGAAGTTGGAACCGCGTTCGAAGGTTTGCCTCTTTGTGGGCTACTCCAAGGAAACGAGAGGAGGATACTTCTATGATCCAAGTGAGAACAAAGTGTTTGTTTCCACTAATGCAATCTTCTTGAAAGAAGATCACATGAGGGATCATAAGCCATGAAGTAAACTCGTTTTACGTGAGATCTCAAGTGAGACTAAGACTGCTGAGAGTTCAACAAGAGTAGTTGAATAGACCGATAGATCAACAAGAGTTGTTGAAGTCGGAATATCTAGTCAACCAGCTCAAGAGTTGAGGCTGCCTCGACGTAGTGGAAGGGTTATGAACCCACCAGATCACTACATGGGTTTGACTGAAGCCTAAAATGTCATTGTGAATGATGGGGTCGAGGATCCGTTGTCTTTTAAGAAAGCAATGGAGGATTTGATCACTTGACAACGATCAAGAGGTTCCTCAAGTATCTTTAGAGAACGAGGGACTACATGCTTGTGTATAGAGCTAAGGATCTGATCCTTATGGGATACAACATTGCTAATTCCTTTACAAAGGCCCTCACGGCTAACCTGTTTGAGGGTCACCTGGAAATTCTAGGTCTGCGGGACATGCGGCATCTTGTCTAGGACAAGTGGGAGATGATACTGGGGTATGCCCTAGTTTATTGTATATTGTACAGTTTTACATTGTATTGTACATTAGTCTCCCGAGTCATTAAGACAAGTGGGAGATTGTTGGGATTGGTGTCCTAATTCTCCCGGAGTCTCATTGTTTTGTAAAGATACACATTGTTCAATGAATAAAATAAGTGTTATTTAATTATGGCATTTACTTATATCCAATAAACAAAGCTCCTTGGTTATCTTATGTGAACTTAAGCATGTATATGTGATATACAAATGGATCATGCCTTAAGTGATAACCTAAATCGGTCTGTAGTATAAGGATTAAGGTGAGATACCTGATCCTGGTGACACTACGGATACGGCCTGCTTTATAGAGGTTTGCAAGTGTTGTAAACTACTACAGATGGTAGATCCTGACCATTCGTGTAGAGACGTGGAGCGGGCATGTCCTACACAAAGAGTTTGTATAATACCTAGACCACGAGATGACTAGACTCTGTATATAACGTCGTTGATACTAGAGACTTGCATCTCACCTAAACGACCATAGGTGACACGACCTCAATCCTGAATGTTTTGGGAACTCCTGCCTTTGAGGGCAGTCCTTTGATTAGTACAGGTGAGAGTGGCCAGATTGCTAACTCAATATGGCTACCTTTTTGGGGACTTGTGTGATTTGAGAGCTGGGAACTCAATCCACAAGATGGAATTCACTTCTTTCTCGAGGCAGGGATAAGTAAAGAGATTGCTCCCTTAAGGGCTGATTCTGGGGCTTGAACATAATGTTCACAGCTTCTCTTTGGAAGACAAGACTCAGTCATAGTAGGACTATGACTTATGTTCATCAGAGGGATCAGTGGTACTTAAGAAGACAGATGTAACTACAGAGGCATAACGGTTATTAGCCCAGCTGTACTTACGAGCTATTTGTGAAGGGTTGTCGCACTGTTGATTGGTTAAGATGGACACATAATATATCTGTAGTAAGGAGAGTTCAGTTGTTGGTCTTTAGTGGAGTGCCTAGAAGTTAACGGATGGTAGATCCCGTGACTAAAGAGTTTAGTCAGTTATTTACGTACCGTTGAGCTTCGAAGCTACAGGTCCATGAGGTCCCTTTGGTAGCTTGGATTCTGTTGAGAATCAATTCTTGGTTTTGATTTGAAATGTTCAAATTGACAAGAGGTATTTTGATTATATATGATATAATCGGTATGATTTATAAGATACATCTAGTAGAGGATTGATGTAAATGAGATTTACATTAAGTACCATGGAATAGAAAAGGAACTATGGTTTATATGTTTCATGAGATGAAATATTAAAACTATAGGTTATAAATATAGTATGATAAATTGGTTATCATTTATATTTATAATAATATTAATTATTGGATAATTAATACTTTTTCTTTTAAATAACTAAAGTAGTGGGTGGTTATTGGATCATGGTAACCGTGAGTTTAAAAGAAAAGTAGTTTCCTATTTTGAAAAAGGAGTTTTACAAACATTTGAAAACGATTTTAAGTTTTCTCTCGGCGTATAGAAACTCATGGTGGTCGTCAAGTAACTAAATGATGGCTGGGCGAGCTAAATGATCGTGCAGGTGCAAGCTAAACGATCATGCAGTATTTACTAAACAATCACATAGCTTTGCTAGACGATCGCTAGCCCAAGATAAACGATCGTGTAGAGTCTGTAGGCGACAGACCAAGCTAGACGATGAGCTAAACGGTCTCATAGCTTTTACTAGACGATCACATAACTTTATCTAAACTATTGGGCATCGACCTATACGATAGGTCTCTGCCATCTCCCACTTGCCCAGTCGTGTACGCGATTGTTGTTTCCTTCATTCGTCTGCCTCATACCAAGTCTGAATAGAGCCCACCTTCTAGATTCTCACATCGAGAACACCAAGGTCGCCTTGTTGATGGTGTCAGACTCAATTCAACACCGTCGAGGTTTTCTAGAGGCCGTTCGTGGTGCTGTGGAGGCCGTTTGTGTCACTGAGGACAAGTGTGGTGTTTGTTCGTGTTGCGAAGGAGTTCGTGACCAAAAAGATCGTTAAGGATAAGCGCGAAGTGTTCGTCCAGTGTTCATGCTATGTTGCGGTCATGTAGATCGAGTGTTCGTGGTCGCTTGGTTGCTATTGTTCGAGTGATCAGAGTATGCAACGGAGCGTGGAGACGATTCTGCCTATGTACTTAGAGTTTTACTCTCTGTTCCTTTGTATTTTACATGCTGTAATTTCTGTATGAATCGCATAACCGTTTGTTTGTATTCGACTGTATATATATGTTCATTCATGATTGTAATTAAGAGTTCATAATAAACATATATGATATTATTATTTTTTGCTCTCACGTTATTAAGAGTTCATGATCAAAATTCATGTTTCACTTCGTGTCATCCTGGGAGTGACCTCCATTCGAAAGGTCATGGATCGAGATTTTGGTGAATAGGGGAAGTTGTTCACCATAAAATCAAATGTGATGTTTTGATTTTAATTTTCACGTCCCAAGATGTTCACACTGTGAGGTTCATGCAGCACTTCATGTCACCCTAGGAGTAACCTCTATTTGGAAAGATTTTGCGTGAATCAAGGTCAAGGTGAATGAGGGGAAGTTGTTCAATGGAAAATCAAATATACGATATATTGATTTCAATTCTCACGTCCCTAGAAAATTCCCACCGTGAGATCCGTGTAGCACTTCGTATCACCCTGGGAATGACCTTCATTCAGAAAGTGTTTGTCATGAGGTCAAGATTAAAGTGAATGGGGAAGTAGTTCATAGTAAGTGGGTGAAGGATATGTGTCAAAATATCCTTCAGTCTCTTCTATTGATTTGGACCATGAGATTCCTATGTTGCACCTGCTTTTCATCTTTAAGTCAGCCTCGCTAGTTGTTTAACGATGGCTATCCCCTGGGCAGATTTTAACATAGGATTCTGAACAACTCAAACTCTAGAAATGGATAGGATTTCTAAAGTCGTTTTCAACTTTGACTTTCTAATTTGGGAGCATCGTTGGGGTCAACTTTTTAGGTCTGAAAATAGAGGGTTATACTTATAGAATTACTAAAAGTTAGTAATTTCTGACAAAAAAAATAGTAGCTAAATGACTATAGGAATATGAGTTATTCTAGGGATAGTATTTAGTCAAGAATGACTTACTGTAGTATCGTTGCAAAAATAATCTTAGGTACATTATTACTTTGCTAAAACTTGACTGGGTTTGAAAAGCAATTCACTGATAAAATTTGTTTATATTTTTCATAATGACGAGTTCATTAGTACAATTGTTCGCGTATGATAAACTTATTGAGGATAATTATGCCACCTGAAAAACAAACCTAAATACTATACTGGTGATAGATGATCTACGGTTCGTTTTAACATAGGTGTGTTGATAACTTATAGAATACAAGTTATTTATACCATCTAATTTAGAATATGCGGCAAAACTAAGGAAAAAGTTGTGTCGAACGTATAGAAATTGGCTTAGAAACGCAAAAGTTGTAAGGTGTCGTAAGCACACCCGCTAACCCCATTGCGATGGCAAAAAGGGATGTCCAAGTCTTTGTTTTGCAGGAAATAGGTCACTGCATGCGACGATCGCTTGAGGACAAAAAGAGCAACGCATTCGCACTGCATGCCATGGTCAATCGAGAACGAAAAAGAGCAACGCATTTACAACACATGCGACGATTGATCCTAGACAAAAAGATCAACACATTTGCACCGCATGCGGTGATCGATCGTAGATGAAAAGAGCGACGCATTCATAGGGATTTCTGAAATTGTACAGCTTTTCTGTTGTACAATCTGACAAATTGAATATGGAGCAGAGAGGACGTTTCCACCAAGGCATGGCAGAAAAAGCAGCATTTTAGAACGGGACCACTGATGAAGGAGGTGCTAAGGTCTATAAATAGCTATATCAATTCCAAAGAAAGGATGCTGGTCTGAAGAGACAGTTAAAGAAAATCCGAGAGAAAGACGAGGAAAGACCGAAAGGGAAGTCTCGGGAGCAAGAAATTCATTCACATTCCCGAAGAGAAGGTCTGTGTAAAGATCAATTCTACATGGGAAACCAGCCTGAGAAGGAAGTTTTCCACCATACTCCTCCTACACGCCGACAAGCAAATCGTCTCCGATCGGGATCCGTGTCAACACTTTGACACGCTTTCCTTATTTGTTCTCACTTTCTATTCATCAACTGTGTTCATTTCTAATCTTTCATTCATCCATCTGTAACAAACGCTTTATCATTATCTTCTAATATCATTATCATATTCATCGTCATCTCTCTGTTCTTCACCATACATTCATCGTCCGTTTCTTCCACTATGCGTAACTAATCCCACAGGGTAAGGGGGAAGGATTAAGCGAGTAAGTTAATCCTTGTTGAAGAAATTAGCTAAGTTTAGCTAACGCATGCTCAACGGCATCTTCACCTGTGAAAGCAGAAGTGAAGATGTTAGTCCACCTCTCGAAAGAAGGTTGGAAGAATGCATTAACTAAAGCAAGAAGTACTTCCAGAGATGGAAACAACCTTGCGTTCGAAATGTTCATCCCTGATTCACCATAGAGATATGGGAATGCGGCCGATCACTGAGAGGTGTAAGCCAAGGGAAAGCGGAACCTTAGTTTCGTCCTCAACATGATTGACGAACTTGTGATGTCCTTTCCCCCGATCCATTCTCTTTTTGACACATTTCACAAGACTTGCCATCACATTCCATCAGATATTTGCACATCTTCACAGACAGTCGTTTATTTGTTTATTTATTTATTTATCATCGCATTTTATTTTTTCACTGCATTTTATTTTATCATCGCATTTTACTTTATCATTGCATTTTACTTTGTCATCGCATTTTATTTTTCCAATACAATTCATTATTATTTTGTTTTCGGTCGCATATATCCCATAAATATCGCATTGATCATCGCAATCCCTGTGTTCGACCTCAGATCACTCTGAGAAACTTGTGTTGGAATTATACTTGGTTCCAACGCAAGAAAACTTGTGACACGCGCGTACTACATGAACGCATACTACGAATGCATATTAGCAGCATCGCATACATTATTTTAGAATGTAGTATCACATTTATTATCGAGAAGCGTGATTCATCACCGCATACACATCATCATCACCATTAATCCATCCCATTTTTCCCATCTTTGCGGCTACATTACATTGCATTGCATTAAATTACGTTCCGTCCGCCGCAATCAAAATTTCATTCAACATGTGTCCTCCTATTCCTGGCTCAAATGCAAACCGAAATGTTTGGGATGCATATGATAAATGCATCAGGGCAAAGAAAAAAGTCTGTGCCTATATCCTTGCCAACATATATGATGTCTCAGTAAAGAAACACGAGAGTATGTGTACTGCCAAAGTGATTATGGAATCTCTCCGTGGGATATTTAGACAACTATCATTTTTCCTAAGGCATGATTCTATCAAATACGTTTACAACTGTCGTACGAAAAAAGGGGCCTCTGTTAGAGAACATGTCCTGCACATGATGGTCCATTTCAACGTGGAAGAAGTAAATGGAGTTTTCGTTGACGAGAAGAGTCAAGTTGGCTTTATTCTAGAATCTCTTCCAAATATTTTTCTGCAGTTCTGCACGAACACACTTATGAATAAAATAGAATATAACTTGACTACTCTTCTAAATGAGCTACAGGCTTACCAGACCATGATGAGAGCTAAAGGTCTAGAACCAAAAGTAAATGTTACTATCCCTGAAAAGAGAGGAACGTCCTCTAGAAAACCTAATATTGCTTCTTCTTCACAGAGTAATAGTATTCCAATTAAGAAGAACAAAGGGAAAGGGAAGAAAAAAACCTGCTGGTAGAAGAGGCAAGGCTAATACTGAAGATAAAGAAAATACTTCCATTGCAACGAAGAAGGGCACTGGAAGAGAAAGTGCGCTCAGTACCTTGCAGAGAAGAGAGTAGAAAAAGCAAAACAGACAAACTAGTTCTTGAAGATTGCTTACTGTACTCAAGTTGACCAGTGGGAGATGTTGTTGTTGCTATCTAAAGATGATCTTATCTACTTTTGTTATTGTAATAAAATTTATTTTGTATTGTTATAAAGAACAAATTGTATAAATTTTTGTTGTAAATGAAATTTTCATTAGCAAAAGTTATGTTTGTTTTATTGCAAATCAACTTCTGTTAGAACCAACCTAGTTAAAAGCCTTTTCCAAATATTTAGATATTTAAAATGGCTAGAAATCAATAAAAGAAAGTAGTTATTTAACCTCAGTGATAAGTTTAGAACACTTGAAAAGTTCAAAGTGTACAAAACTTGTTAGGTAAAATAAAATCGAAATACTTCGATTGGATCAAAGTGATAGAAAGTTTTAAGATTTCTAGGACTATTTTATAGAACATGAAATCCAGTGAAAACTTTCTACACCTAGTTGTCTTAATTATTTTTTCTAACATCATTCCAATTTTAAGGTATTTATGAAATTCTATATAAGATATGGAAGAACTCATAAAAGTTGTTTATGATATGTAAAAGTTGTTTACATAGTTCAGAAAATCTGAAAAGATCAATATAACTGTTAATATCGAACCCTTAAGTGTTGGAATATTGTTTGAGATCATCATGTATTATTTGTTTCCATAAAAGCTTGCATATATCAATAAAGAGTGATTGGTTAAAACTGACACTGTAAACAAAAAGTTGTTTAGACAGGTAAGATGCATCTTACTCAAAGAGTTGAGAATACCTCGATGTAGTGGGAGGAATGTATGACTTCTTAGCCATTATTAAGAAACAAGTGTTGTGGAAATAAGATGCATTCTCCATATAGTTTAATAATAATTTTATTGTACATTAACATGTTTACAATGATTCTCTCGACTAAAGTGTTTGAGAATCTCCTAGTAAGACTAGGACTACTAGGTATATAACCTAGGGTAAATGGGAGAAAAACATGTATGTGATACCAAAAAGTAAACCACGGGTATGTGATGCCCTAGTTTATTGTATTTCTTAGTAAAAACTCAAAAACTCAGTATTATATATTCAAATAACACTATTGGATGCGACCCACTCTATAGTTGTTACAAGAAGTTGTAAAGTGCTACAGACGAAGTGATCCTAATTCGTAATGTCATGACATGAGTTGTGTGGGCGTCCCGTGTAATGAGTTTGTACAAGATCGGACCATCAAATAAGTCACTTTTACTTTATAACGTTGTTTACTATTTAAGACTGACTATCTCAAAGTGATAACCTAGGTAACTTGACCTTAATCCTGAGCTAACTATGAACTCCTGTTTATTCGGGATTATCCTTAGATTTGCATAGGTGAGAGTTGACTCAACAGCATCGGCTCAATAAACCTCCATTTCAAGGGTAAGACTTAGTAGATAGTTGATGACATAAAGTGTAAAATAGAATTCACACCCACCCGCTTTCAGGGATAGTAAAGAGGTTGTTCCCTTAAATGCTGACTACGGGTCTTGAAAAAAGGGCTCACCCTCTCATTGGCCCGAGAAGGACTCGGTTTGATGATTGGACACAAACCAATTATTCATTAGAGGATCAATAGGACTTAAGGAACAAGAGGTAATCTCGGGGGTAAAATAGCCATTTGACCCAGCCGTTATTACGAACAATCTTTGAAGGGTTAACTTACTAATCATGGTTACATCGAGTGTGTTGGATTTTATGTCCTAAAACTTGTAGTTTGTAAAATGATAAACATTTTCTATTATCAATATATTTGTTATTGATCTCATAAATTGTATGAAAGTCTAAATCCAATAAACTAAGGCCCATGACTATTGTATGAGTACTTGAAATTTATGTGGAGACATAAGAATGGATCAGGTTCGAGTAAATAGTCAAAATGATCTATGGTACATGAATAAGGTTGGGTACCTTATTCTGGTAATACCATTAGATGTGGCCTATTCTGTAGTTATTACAAAGAGTTGTAAAGTGCTACATACGATGTGATTCTAATTTGTACATGTTATGACATGAGGAGTGGGGGTGTCCTAAGCAATGAGTTTGCATAAGATCAGGACCAAGAAATAAGTCACTCTTACTTTATAACGTTGTTTACTGTTTAAGACTGACTATTTCACCTAGATGACCTAGGTAACTCGATCTTAATCTTGAGTTAAATATGAACTCCTGTTTATTCGGGATTGCCCTTAGATTTGCATAGTTAAGGGTTGGCTCAACAGCCCCGGCTCAATAAGACCCCATTTCAGGGGTAAGACTGGATAGATAGCTGGGGACATAGGGTGCAAGACGGAGTTCATGCCTACCCGATTTAAGGGTAGGAGAAAGGTTGTTCTCTCAAGTATTGAATCCAGGTCTTGAACAAAGGGCCCCACCCTCTCACTAGGCTGAGAGAGTTTGGTTTAGTGATTGGATCACAAACCAGTTGTTCATTAGAGGATCAGTAGGGACTTGAAGAATAAGACGTAATTTCGGGGGTAAAACAGATATTTGACCCAGCCGTTATTATGAACAACCTTTGAAGGGTCGACTTGCTGATTATGGTTAAATCATGTGGACATAATATATCTACAATGAGGGGAGTGCAACTATGAGCTTTAGAGGAGTGACCCATTAGTTAATGAATGGAGATTAATTTGGTCCAATGAGTTTAGCCAATTAATCTCGGATCGTTGGAGCCCATGATCTGTAGGTCCGCAAGGTCCCCCTACTAGCTCGTAACGGACTAGCTCTAGAATAGTGTGATAAGTTAATTTGAAATATTCAAATTAGAATTAAGGAAATTAGTAATTATATGAGATATAATTATGTTTAATTTTAGAATTAAACGAAATAGGAGAATTTATATATTTAAATATGATTTAAATATATAAAGATGGATAAGTGTTAAAATTAATTTAATATTTGATATTAAATTAATTAAATAATTAATTTATGAAATTAATTATTTTTTCATTTTTAAAATCAAATTGATTTTTTAAATCAAAATTTTATTTTTAGATAAAATTGAAAAAATTGGAAAACAAAAACACAAAATGGAAAAATGGATTTTTCCATTATCCATCAATCAGTAGTAGCTCACACATATTGCATTTTCTTGGCCTTGTCTTCTCCAAGCATGAGCTGCAACTCATGCAGCTCTTCTCTTTGCATGTTGATCTACAATATAATGAGAAGATTGGAGTGAAAATCGGGCATGCAATCTACAGAATTTTGAGAGAAAATTCGGCTTGAATAAAGGTTCTTTAACATAGGTTGCTGCAGTGAGCTTTTCTCGTTCATCCCTTGATTCAAGCATGTTTTGAGTCCCACAACTCAATCTAGAGCATCAAGAGAATAGTGGGAAGATCTTGAGGTGGTCTACAACAAGATATGGAGAAGATTGTAGCTAGAGAAGAAGCTTTGAAGAAGTTCTATAAGAGGTATGTCTTGAAACCCATTTTTTTTGCAGAAGCATGCTTTATATTATGCCAAAATTAGTGAATTTGAATGCTTAGATGATCCTTGAGCTTCCACTGTTGTTGATACAATCCTACAATTGGTATCAGAGCATCAAATAAGCATTCAATTTAGTTTAATTTTGGTTTGGTGGGTGTTTTATATGAGAAATATGAAACTAATGTACTGATATGGTTTTATGAGTTTTGGCTGTTTAAATCTCTTTAATTTCTCATTTAAATTTGTAATTGGCTCTTGCTTGATGAGCTTTAATGTGTTCTCAAGAGTTTGTAATTTATTTGGAGTCATTAGAGTTGAAATTAAGCTGTAAATGGAAGAAACAAGCGAAGGGGCCGAGTTGCAGTTCTAAAAAATCAGCCTATGTTCTTATCGTCGCTGAGGTTCCAGTTGCTAAACGATCATCTAGCTCCAGACACTACACGATGTGAAGAAAAGCTAGACGATTGTATAGCAATGGGTGCTAGTCATTGTGATGTTGAACGCCAGACGATCGTGTACCTGCGGAAGCTAAACAATGCGTTCAATTTCTATACGATAGCATTAAGTAATCGTTTAGCTTTGGCATGGGAACTAAACGATACACTGAAATTACTATATGATGGTACTATACGATCGTTTAGCAACGATGCGCGCTAAGTGATGTGATGAAGTGTTACGCGATAGCATTAAGCGATCGTGTAGACGAAGTGTTAAGTGATGCGTTGAAGTTTCTATGTGATGGCACTAAACAAATCGCTTATCTATTATGCTAAATGACATGATGATGTTCTATATAATGGAGCTAAGCAATCGTTTAGCTACACGACGGATACTGAGCGATGACATGCATTGCTAGACGATGGTGTTAAGCGATCGTTTGGTTCTATACGATAGAATTAAACGATAGTTATGAAGAGTTATACGATAGCCCTGAGCAATCACTTACTACGATCGTTTATCTTTGATTGGGAGCTAAATGATGCGTTGAATTGCTATGCGATAGTACTACTTGATCGTTTACCTCTATGCTGTAGCTAAGCGATGTGTTAAGATGCTATGTGATAACACTACGCGATCGCATACCTTCGTGCGGCAGTTGGGTGATGCGTTGAATGCTATACGATGCCATTAAACGATCGTTTACCTTTTTGCACGCGCTAAACGATCAAGCATTTACTAAAAGATCTGGCAAAATGCTAGACGATGGTCGTCATTGCTAAACGATGAGACTTAGCGAGATGTTGAACATGTTCAAGGGCTGCTGGTTCGACTGATTCTCTTGTGGTCTGGTTCGGTTCAACTTCGAATGGTTCTTGGCTGGTCCAGCTCAAACTTGGTTGGTCCGGTTCAGACAATTCGAGTCCAGTTCAAGCTACTTGAGTTTTTTTTGGAGCGGTTCGAGCGGTCCGGGAGCAGTTCGAAAGCTGTTTTGTAATAGTTAGGCTTCATTTGCTTGTTTTTTCCAAAACTAAAACCATATAAATCTGTGTTTAATTATTTATGCATTTGATGTATGTTATAATTAAATAAATCTTGTATGTGCATATAGTATGCCATTTAGATTTAAAATCCCACCATAGGAAGCATGTAACATGTATTGAAAGTATGTTATAATTGTTATAATATATAGTATGCATGTTAGGGTTTCTTTTATTTAATATAAATGTTATATTAAATTTGAATGTCTCATGTATGTTGTGAATGAATAGCATGTCTAAAGTTTTATAAGTTGTTATAAAATTGGGTTAGACATTTAAAATCCATAAACAATAGTTGCATGCTCACGTAGGTTGACCACCTATTTTAATTGTTAAAACTTATAAAACCTAGGTTACAAACTCAACAGGTATATAATCCTGTCTAAGGCTGAGGTACTTAAGTTGACGGGTTACGGAACACCTCCTACCTGGGGATTATGGCCGAATTATTGAGTGTTGGTAATCGGTTTTTATGAGCATACATGAGTGATGTGAGGTAATAAAATGGTTTATCACCTAGACATCATAGGTTAAAATCCAATTATAAGAGTTATACTTGGATAAACCACATAGACTTAGGGTTGTTTTATTAGCCGAAAATAACCTAAATATAAATCTACCCAAAATAGAACACTTCAGTGGTAGTTTAATGACTTCTATATGATATAGTTATTAGAAAACTTTAGTGGGAGATTAATAACATATATGATACGTTATTTTTAGCTCTCACGTCTCTAAGAGTTCACAATCCAAATTTAAGCGGTACTTCGTGTCACCCTGGGAGTGACCTCCCTTCGAAAAGTATTTTTTAGCTTAAATCTAGATTACGGTGAATAAAAGGAAGTTGTTCAAATATAAGTCTATTATATGATAAACAGATTTCAACTACCACGTCTCCACATAGTTTACACCGTGAGATTCATATGACGCTTCATGTCACCCTGGGAGTGACCTCCCTTTGGAGAGTATTTTGTATGAGTCAATATCAAGGTAAACGGAGGAAGTAGTTCATAGTAAGTGGGTGAAGGATATGTGTCAATATATCCTACGGTCTCCTCCATTAGTCTGAACCATGAGATTCCTATGTTGTGCCTGTTGGTTTTCCTTAGGTAGCCCTTTGCTAGTCGTTTAGCGATGGCTATCCCCTCGGAGGGTTGTAACATAGGATTCGGAAAAACACAGGCTTCAGTTAAATGAATAGGGTCTTATAGTTCTATTTTGGATGTTGTCTTTTATTTCGGAGGCAAATTCATACCGTCCTATAGGATCTGAAAATGGTGGATCACACATACAAGAATTACTAAGTTGTTATTAAAGATCTTGACCGAAAACGATAACTAAACGACTATAGGAATAAGAGTTATTCTGAGGATAGTGTTTGGTCAAAATTGTTTGTTTTAGTGAAAGAGTATCTGACTGCCCCTCTGTAGCACATATTCTGACTCACTAAAATATCGTTACAAATAAATAATGGTAATGGGTACATTATTACTTTTTGCTAAAACTTGATTTTTGATTTAGTTACAATTTGCTAATTAGAATTTGTTTGAATTTTATCAGCATGTCGAATTCTAGTATACTCACTTCCAATGTACATAACAGTAAAATCAAATCGACAAACAAATTACTAGCGGTTGATTATACCAGCAAAGTTTTAACAGAGGACTGTCTTCTATCTCCCAACTCATCTCAAATTATGAATTATGTAGATGAGAATGCTGAATTCGAACAACAAGATAAATATGATTTACTTGTTATCGAAGCATGTTTAGTGGAAAACGATAAAATCTGGATAATTGATTCAGGTGCCGCTAATCATGTATGTACTATCTCACAGGAAACAAGTTCCTGGAGACAGTTGACAGAAGGTGAAACAATCTTTAAGGTAGGGACTGGGGAGATTGTTTCGGCCAAAGCAGTGGGAGATATGAAGTTATTTATAGGAGATAAGTACATTTATTTGAAAAATGTATATTATATTCCTTCTATGAAAAGGAATCTAATATCTGTCTCCTGTTTGCTAGAATAAAATTATAAAGTTTATTTCGAAAATGGTGAAGTGTTCATCAAAATGTGTAATAAACAGATTTGCTTTGCAAAATTAGGAAATAACTTGTACATGTTAAAACCAACTGAGGTCAAAACTGTTTTAAACATAGAGATGTTTAAAACTATTAGGACTCATAAGAAGAGGAAGATTTCTCCAAATGTCTATCTTTGGCACTTGAGACTAAGTCACATAAATCTCAATAGGATTGAGAGATTGGTTAAGAATGGTCATCTAAATAAGTTGGTAGACAGTTCATTACCACCATGTGAGTTTTGTCTTGAGGGTAAAATGACAAAAAGATCTTTTTCTGAAAAAGGTCTTAGAGCCAAAGAAACCCTAGAGCTGATTCACTTAGACCTTTGTGGGCCTTTAAATGTTAGAGCAAGAAGAGGGTATGAATATTTTATCAGTTTTATAGATGATTGTTCTAGGTATGGGCATGTTTACCTAATGCGCCAAAAGTTTGAAACTTTTGAAAAGTTCAAAGAGTATAAGGTCGAGGTTGAGAATCAATTAGGTAAATAGATTCAAACACTTCGATCGAATCGAGGTGGTGAGTATTTGGACATAGAACTCCAGAACTATTTAATAGAGCATGGACTTCAGTCTCAACTCACAGCCCCTAGCACACCTCAGCAGAACGGTGTGGCAGAGAAGAGAAATAGAACCTTGTTGGACATGGTTCATTCCATGATGACTTACGCTCAGTTACCAAATTCTTTTTGGGGACACGCAGTTGAGATTGCAGTGTATATTTTGAACATGGTACCCTCGAAAATTGTTTCTGAAACACCTTACGAGCTCTGGAGAGGACGTAGAGGAAATCTATATTACTTCAGGATTTGGGGTTGTCCAGCACATGTGTTGGTGCGAAATCCTAAAATGTTGGAACACTGTTCAAAAGTGTGCCTATTTGTAGGCTACCTAAAGGAAACAAGAGGTGGTCTCTTTTATGATCCTCAGGAAGATAAATTATTTGTATCGACAAATGCAACCTTCCTAGAGGAAGATTATATAAAGAACCATCAACCTCGCAGTAAGCTAGTAATAGAAGAAATGTCCAGAGAAACAACAAACGTATCAACAAGAGTTATTGATCGAGCAAGTCCTTCAACAAGAGTTGTTGATAGAGCGGGTCCGTCAACAAGAGTTGTTGATGAAACTGATACTTCACATCCTTCTCAAGAGTTGAGAATGCCTTGTCGTAGTGGGAGGGTTGTGCAACAGCCTGAATGGTACATGGGTTTAACTGAAACTCAAGTCATCATACTAGATGATGGTTTAGAGGATCCATTGTCTTTTAATCAAGTAATGAACGATGTGGACAAAGACCAATGGATTAAAGCCATGGACCTTGAAATGGAATCTATGTATTTCAATTATGTCTAGGATCTTGTAGATTAACCGAAAGGGGTAAAACCCATCGGTTGCAAATGGATCTACAAGAGAAAACGAGACCAAGTTGGTAAGGTACAGACCTACAAAGTTAGACTTACGGCAAAAGGGTTTACCCAAAAAGAGGGGTTAGATTTTGAAGAAACCTTCTCTCCAGTTACCATGATAAAGTCTATTAGAATACTCTTGTCCATAGCCACATTTTATGATTATGAAATATGGCAAATGGATGTCAAGACAGCTTTTCTGAATGGTTATCTTGAAGAGAGTATCTATATGTCTCAACCAGAAGGGTTTATACAGTAGGGTCAAGAGCAAAAAGTTTGCAAGCTTAGTCAATCCATTTATGGATTAAAACAAGCTTCTAGATCCTATAATATGATATTTACGTTGTGATCAAATCTTATGGCTTTGAAAAAAATATTGACGAACCCTGTGTCTACAAGAAAATCGTCAACAAAACTCTCACTTTTCTGGTGTTGTATGTTGAAGAGATGAATCGAATTCCATATGCATCTGCTGTTGGGAGTTTAATGTATGCAATGTTGTGTACTGATGACGGGAATTAGAAAGTCCATTTTACTCGACAACTAAATTCCCGAGGACGCGGTATGCGATGCATGTTCCTAAGATATGCATTGATAGTCATGCGTCGATGGTCATGCGTTGAAATGATAATGCGTTAACGGATGTATGCGATGACCATTTGTCCAGCCACAAGTTTTCTTGCGTTCACGCAAAGTATAACATGAACATAAATTTCTCGGGTAATCTGAGGTCGAACTCAGGGACTTGTAGCTATATGTTTGCGGCCATGTGCATGAGGCAGTTTAAATAAAAGAATGGAGGGGATGTTGCTAAGTTAACCCTACTTCTATTCCTATCTAACAGACAACGCAATGAGAGTATGCATGAAAGGTAGAGATACGAAAAACCTTGTTAGGAAATAAATGTACGAGAAAATAGATAAAATGCAGAGATGATTTATTTGCAACCCTCAAGAGTGACTGCGAGGGAAACCCTAGTCAACGCAAGCCAATGCGTCCATGCTACACTCATGCACAACAAATCATTTTCCAATGGAGATGCGGTGCTCCTAAATCTAGGACGAATGTGTTGAATGCAAAAGTGTCCATAGAGCTTATTCCTAAGTCTCTACTCTTTTCCTATGCGATGATGCAAAATGCACACAATGCTACGATGACTGCACTCAATCGTATCCTATTTCTAGGATGCATGCGATGGGTTAATAGCAAACAGTGCTTATTCCTAAGCTCCTATATTTGGTATTATGTGTTCTAATCTGACTCTCCCGAGCCTAGATTCTGACCTGACCTTCCCAAACCTAGATCCTATCCTTAGACTACCCTCCCGAGTATCCCTAATGGACGAATGAAGCATACACAATACAAGACAAATGCATGAACTTGGTTGACGCAAGATTGTTACTATCCCTAGTGAACAACGTGTACCTTGCTCAATGTGACTAATCACTTACCCTCCCGAGCAGTTGATTGTTGCTGACTTCACTCATAGACAAGCAATGCGTTAGCCTATAGACAGGCGTTGCAACAGCTTCACACTAAGGTTACTCACACACTCACACAATGCACACCTCTCGATGGGTTGCTACATGCTTCATATCCCTAATCCACATGACTAAGTATGCAATACCCAAGCAATCTCACTAAGTGTTGCAATGAAAGTAAAGATGCTAAGCAAAGAAGATGGAGATGGAGTTGAAGGAAACAGAGAAATGCATTGAAAACAAGTTGTATTAATTCCTTAATCACAAACTGTCATACAATACAATATAGGAAAAGAAAGGAAAAGGAAATGACCGACTGGAAGCAAAGCTTTGCTTCCAGCGGATGTGCGTCAAAGCTGCCGATGGTGCCATGGATTGGCAGAGGAGCTGACTCTCTCGAGATCTAGCTCCAATTGAAGGCTCCGGTTGTCACTCAGAATGGATGAAGGAGGTGAAGAACTCTCAGCGTCTTCTCATGCATTTTTTCTGGATCATGAGGAAAATCCCCGGAATGAGGGATAATCTCCGGATCACAAGGATCCTCCTCGAATGATTTGAATTTCAGCTCATCGGCCTCAATTTATAGAGCTTGGATCGGTGATAGCATTAATTGGACTGCTTTGAGTTTGACGTTCGGCGCGTTCGCCCTTTCTGAACCTCTGCCACTAACGATGTTGTAGGTGAAATGCCAACATCAGCTTTGGATTTTCTCGAGGTAGATGTGTTGATGCGTTCATTCCACTTACCTTGCGTTGATCCCATTAGTTTGCATTGTCGCGCAACCGCAATCATTCAATGATCGCATTCGCTTAATATTGCAACTCTACACGATGATCGCAAACGCTTGACGAGTGTAAACTCCCATGCGATGGACGCATATGGCTAATTACCGCAACATCCATGCATTGATCGATGTGTTTGCCTTTGCGATGGAGTGTTTCTCCACATGCGGTCGTCTATGCGGTGGTCCGGTTTCTACATTTGCATTCATTTCCTGCATTAGCTATAAAGATAGAACATTGAATGCATAATTAACGCAAAATAACGAGTTAGCTGAGATTCGACATGCTGATCGACACAAACTTATATTCTCGTGAATTCCTATCATGATCGACGCATATTCTGCCTAACAACCTTCATAATTCTAAGTAAAAGGTGTAAGATGTCATGCATTTCTGCATGTCATCACACCCCCAAACTTAAAATCATGCTTGTCCTTAAGCATGCATTATACTCAAGAAATTCTAACTCACCTTCATGCTTTCCTTTGTGATGACAAGCTTCTCAGAGTATAATTTACACACACCTTTGACCATCATCGCAATGTTCTCCTCTACTTTGGTTGCTTCTTCAAAAAGATCTTTTCTAAGTTTAGATCTGGCAAGCCTTTGCTCACAAACTTTTTTCCTCATTCACTGCAACTTTGTGTTTAGCTTTTGAGAATGCGTTCATTCAAAATACTTCAAAACTTTGCGATGGCTTATTCAAATGCGGCGTTGAACCTGGTTACGCCCTTCGTTTTGGCTTACCCCCACATGTGTCATGCGGGCATCCAACTTCGGTTGCGTTCCATATTCGACTTCAACTCTTGTCTCTTTTGATTTGGCTTGCGCCAGACAGAGGAGTTGTGCTAATGCGTTGCTCCTGGCAACTTGCCTTCATTTTGGCTTGCCACCACGTGTGTCATGCGGACATCTAACTACGAGCAAGTGTCTTTAACA
Organism: Benincasa hispida; assembly: GCF_027475165.1. Lineage (NCBI taxonomy): Eukaryota > Viridiplantae > Streptophyta > Magnoliopsida > Cucurbitales > Cucurbitaceae > Benincasa > Benincasa hispida. The sequence goes on from NC_143482.1 coordinate 55,159,241, forward strand.
ACTTAACTCTTATCAACATGGGTTTCCCCATTGCATTGACAGTGGAGTTATTATTCTCAAAATCTCACTTCAATTTTTTTTTTTTTCAAATGATCGCAATGCAATGAATGCAATTCTCCGAGACCGCTGCCACCCCCAAACTTAGAGGTTGGTCGCATTCTCACCACAAAGCTAGAAACAAAATTACAAGAATGTGATAATAAATGTTTGAATAAAGGTTTGCACAAAATAAAACTTAAGACTTTCAAAATTTGAAGAAGCTAATAAAAGTAAAGAATGTCTTTCGTTGATTAGTTAGAAGATGCGGTGAACTATACGTACCATCATAGAAACATCGCAAAACAACGCAATCGAGAAAAAGAGAATTTCAAAAGGATAAGGCATACAAGATAACAAGAAAAGACCTTAGGCGGAACAATGCATACGCTCATGCGTTGGAATCCACGCGATCAAAGCCTTGCATTGTAGGGTGAAAGGAATTCTTCCGTTGAACTACGAACCAAGGAGACTTATAGTTGCACCTACAAGAGCAAACGTACCATAACCAAGGAAGCAGCCATATATCCAAAATAACCATGAAAATAAAAATAACCTATACTAAGAAAGAAAAGTAAAGATAGAGCAGAAGACGTCCCTGGAAAAATAAGAGTGTTGTCACCACAAGAAATCCTCTATGCAGGAGATGGTTCTCAACTGCTTGGGTCAAGTTTCCCTGACCATTGGAACTTCTGGCAATTGTTGGGCGCATGTTGGCCACCATGAGCTTAGAACTACCTTCAGCTCTTTTGCGACTGATTGCCCTTCTACCTTGGGGTCAACATTGGTTTTCAGTGCATCGCCTACACTTCAATATTGTTTGCAACCTGGTCGCACAAGCTGCAATTATCCCAAGATAAAAAGTTTGCTCGTAAAGACACAAAACTTAACAAACATTTAGCTGCCACCCCGACAACAGCACCAAAAACTTGATGACAGAAATTATGAAGTCCATTTTACTCGACAATTAAATTCACGAAGACGCGATATGTGATGCATGTTCCTAAGATATGCGTTGATAGTCATGCGTCGATGGTCATGCGTTGAAATGATAATGCGTTAACGGATGTATGCGATGACCATGTGTCCTGCCACAAGTTTTCTTGCATTCACGCCAAGTATAACATGAATGCAAGTTTCTCGGGTAATCCGAGGTTGAACTTAGGGACTTGTAGCTATACGTTTGTGGTGATGAGCATGCGGCGGTTTAAATAAAAGAATGGAGGGGATGTTGTTAAATTAACCCTACTCCTACTCCTATCTAACAGACAACGCAATGAGAGTATACATGAAAGGTAGAGATACGACAAACCTTGGCAGGAAATAAATGTACGAGAAAATAGATAAAATACGGAGATGATCTCTTTGCAACCCTCAAGAGTGACTACGAGGGCAACTCTAGTCAACGCAAGCCAATACGTTCATGCTACACTCATGCACAGCAAATCATTTTCCAATGGAGATGCGGTGCTCCTAAATCTAGGACGCATGTGTTGAATGCAAAAGTGTCCATAGAGCTTATTCCTAAGTCTCTACTCTTTTCCTATGCGATGATGTAAAATGCACACAATGCTACGGTGACCGCACTCAATCTTATCCTATTTTTAGGATGCATGCGATGGGTTAATAGCAAATAGTGCTTATTCCTAAGCTCCTATCTCTGGTATTATATGTTCTAATCTAACTCTCCCGAGCCTAGATTCTAACCTGACCTTCCCAAGCTTAGATCCTGTCCTTAGACTACCTTCCCGAGTATCCCTAATGGACAAATGAAGCATACATAATACAAGACAAACGAATGAAATTGGTTGACACAAGATTGTTACTATCCTTAGTGAACAATTCATACCTTGCTCAATTCAACCAATCACTTACCCTCTCGGGCAGTTGATTGTTGTTGACTTGACTCATAGACAAGCAATGCATTAGCCTATAGACAGGTTTTGCAGTAGCTTCACACTAAGAAAATAAGGTTACTCACACACTCACGCAATGCACACCTCTCGATGTGTTGCTACATGCTTCATATCCCTAATCCATATGACTAAGTATGCAATACCCAAGCAATCTCACTAAGTGTTGCAATGAAAGTAAAGATGCTAAGCAAAGAAGATGGAGATGGAGTTGAAGGAAATAGAGAAATGCATTGAAAACAAGTTGTATTAATTCCTTAATCACAAACTGTCATACAATACAATATAGGAAAAGAAAGGAAAAGGAAATGACTGGCTGGAAGCAAAGCTTTGCTTCCAGCGGATGTGCATCAAGGCTGTCGGTGGTGCCATGGATGGGCGAAGAAGCTGACTCTCTCGACATCTAGCTCTGATTGAAGGCTCCGGTCGTCACTCGAAATGGATGAAGGAGGTGAAAAACTCTCATCGTCTTCTCACGCATTTTGTTTGGATCGCGGGGAAAATCCCCGAAATAAGGGATAATCTCCAAATCACAAGGATCCTCCCCGGATGATTTGAATTTTAGCTCATCAGCCTTTATTTATAGAGTTTGTATCGCCGACAGCATTAATTGGACTACTGTGAGTCTGACGTTCGGTGCATTCGTCCTTTTTGAACCTCTGCCACTAACGACATGGTAGGTGAAATGTCAACATCAGCTTTTGTTTTTTTCGAGGTAGTTGCGTTGATATATTCATTCCACCTACCTTGCGTTGATCCCATTTGTTTGCATTGTCGCGCAGCCACAATCATTCAATGACTGTATTCTCTTAACATCGCAACTCTACACGATGACGGCAATCACTTGACGAGCGCAACTCCCATGCAATGGACGTATACAGATGATTAACGTAACATCCATGTGTTGATCGATGCGTTTGCCTTTGCGATGGAGTGTTTCTCCGCATGCGGTCATCTATGCGGTGGTCCGGTTTCCATGTTTGCGTTCATTTCTTGCATTAGCTACAAAGATAGAACATTGAACGCATAAGTAACGCAAAATAACGGGTTAGCTGAGATTCGACATGCTGATTGATGCAAACTCATATTCTCGTGAATTCCTATCATGATCGACGCATATTCTACCTAACAACCTTCATAATTCTAAGTAAAAAGCCTAAGATGTCATGTATTTCTGCATGTCATCATGTACTTGTCTCGATATATGTTATGTCGTACGAATTGTCAGCAGATTTCAGTCCAATCCTGGTCATGACCATTGGACTGCTGTTAAAAACATTCTCATGTATCTTCGAAGAACGAGAGATTATATGCTCGTGTATGGTCCTAAGGATCTGATCCTTACTGGATACACTGATTTTGACTTTCAGACCGATACTGATTCGAGGAAATCAACTTTGGGGTCAATATTCACTCATAACAGAGGAGCAGTTGTGTGAAGGAGCATCAAGCAGAGTTGTATTGCGGACTCCACAATGGAAGCTAAGTATGTAGCTGCAAGCGAAGCAACAAAAGAAGCAGTATGGCTCAGAAAGTTCCTGACAGATTTGGAACTAGTTCCTAACATGCACCTGTCTATCACTCTCTATTATGACAACAGTGGAGCAGTTGCAAATTCAAAGGAACCACAAAGCCATAAAAGGGGAAAGCATATCGAACAAAAGTACCATCTCATCAGGGAGATTGTACACAAAGGAGATGTCAGTGTCACTCAGATTCCTTTCCAAGACAACTTAGCTGATCCATTTACGAAGACCCTGATAATGGGCAGAAATGCACGTTATTACAGTGCAAAGTTATAAAACAATGCAGGATTGCGATGATAAAAAGATAAAATCTTGCGTCCAAAAGCATTAAGTTCACAATATTGCGATCTCATGCGTCCATCGCATTAAAACAGTTAACTTATGTATTTTTGTGCAGAATATGCGTTGACGCAAGGCAGAAAATGCGATCGAAAGAAATCAATGGCCGAGCGCATTAAAAGATTGCATTGATGCGAGGCTATGCGATCATTTGCGCTCACGAATATCTTCTCAAGAAGGTTGCCGCATAGAGCCAGCGCATCATGGTGGACGCATCTAGGTGAAAAGCGTAATAAATCACGATGGGACAGAAAGCTGATGATTGTCGATTCTGAATTAAGTTGACAAACTGTTAACGACCTACTGTAGCAAGTACACTCAATTGGCACATCAGACAGAGAATTAATGCCATCCCATCAGTACAATCATAAGAGAGAAGAAGTCTTTCACCCCGAAGCTCTATAAATACCGAAGGCCACCTTCAGTAAAAGAGTTCGTTCAGTTCGATAATTCTCTCCATAGATAGAGTAGCCTTGTTCATAGTTTTCTTATACTTAGAGGGCGGAGCAAGAGAAGGGAAGAGACGCCAGAAGATCGCCCTGGTCAACTCGAAAAAGAACCCAGGAGGTGTGGAAAAACAGATAAAGGATCGACGCTTGCGAGAGCAAGATTATCTTTTAAGCAGAGTAGAGAAGAACAGTGTAAAAGCCTTGGAAAGCAAGAAATTGCTACCAGGCTCTTTATTCTTATTCCACATTATCATTCTATATTTCGATTATATATCTATAAAATGGAACTTGCTTATCTACATCTGTTCACTCTCTGTAAAGCACGCATGAGTAGCTAAATCTATCGAATGGGTTGAGAAAAACTTAGCTAACATGACTTAGGATCTTCATTACATGCGATCATCTTGTCTTATGTTACACCCATCACACCTTTAGAGCTACTCAAGAGAGAGTCTAAAGAAAGAACCTAAGACTTGAGAGAGCTAGGTTAGAATCTAGACTCGAGAGAGCAAGATTAGATCTGCATAGGCAAGAGATAGAGACTTAGAGATAAGCTCTGTTTGCCAACATGCATCGCATGCACCTTAGAGATAGGTTATGGTATTATGTGGTCGCCTTGTATGCATGTGTCTCAATCGTCATCACATAGACAATAATAGAGGCTTATGTGTAGGTCCTATAGACATCATCGCATATATCGCATGCATTCTAGAACTAGAAGTTGTAGCATTTGCATTGAGAGATGATTTGCTATTGTATGTGTGTAGCATGATCGCATAACATGAACGCAATCCTAGGAAGTGTTAGCTAAACCCCTTCTCAACCCGTTCCCCTGCATATTCATCGCATCTTCCGTGTTATTAACTCTTTTCTAGACTCCGTCGCATACATTTTATACTGTAAACAACAAACCAACAAACTCTTTGATTTATTTGTTACCACAAAGTGATCTCAAAATTATCACCGCATATTGTTTTCCTTAGTCCCTGAGTTCGATCCTGGCTTACCAGAAAACTCAGTAGGATTTATACTTGGGTCCCGTTGAGAAAATTTGTTTGCACAATGCATTTTCCACCAATGCAATCCTTCCATTATTTCATCGCATAAAATAACGCATCAAGTTTTTGACGTCGTTGCCGGGGACTTCGACAATACAGTGTGCTAATGGTAATTTTCTGATTTTCTTTGCAGCTTTCAATCTCTGGTAAATTACGACCTAGTGATTGAAAGAACATTCTAACAAAGACTGAGAGATAGCTGCCAACAACAACAACAAGAGAAAGATAACATGGCGGAACAACTGGGAAATGGAGCACCAAATGAAAATAACGTCATGGTGAATCCCATCCTATTGGCGAACGACCACAATAGGCCCATTCGGGACTATGCATCGCCCAACCTCTACGATTTCTCCCCAGGAATCGTGAAGCCCGCTCTTGATGGATCGAGGTTCAAAATGAAGCCGGTGATGCTGCAGATGATCCAGACTGCCAGACAGTTTGGTGGAAGGCATGGCGAGGACCTGCATGCCCATCTCCGGAGGTTCATAGAGATCTGCAACACTTTTTTATTCTCGAACATCTCCACCGAGGAAGTTCGACCAACTTTGTTTCCATTTTTGTTGTGTGACCAGGCACAAAAATGGGCGTACTCTCTCAAATCAGGGGAGATTACTTCATGGGAGCAAGTAGTAGAGAAGTTTATGAAGAAATACTTCCCTCCAATGGAGAATGCCAGAAGGAGGAAGTTAATTACAAATTTTGAACAGGATGTTGACGAATCGCTCAGCGACGCTTGGGCGAGGTTTAAGAGGCTAGTAAGAAATTGCCTGTATAACGGCTTACTAGGCTGCTTACAGATGGAGATTTTTTACCAAGGATTGAACCCAGCATCGCAAACGGTTGCCAATGCGACAGCAGCTGGAGGTCTGCTGGACAAAACTTATGAGAAGGCCAAGAATATCCTTGATCGCATTTCTAAAAATCATGAGGACTGGAGAGAAAGCGATCAAAGATTAAGAATTAAAGACAGTGACGCGAACAATGGGGCCATTGCATCCCTTCAGAACCAAATGACTGCGATGATAAATTTGATAAAGGCATCGCAATTAATAGTACGAAAGCACAAAAAGGGTAGGTTAACGCAATTGTCCAAACGACCACAAGTTGTGTCATCTGTGGAGAAGCACATCCGATGGCCGAATGCCCAGGAAATCTGCAATCAGTATGCTTCATAAAGAACAACCCTTATTCCGATACATACAACCCCGGGTGGAGAAACCACCCCAATTTCACGTGGAAAAATCAACAACAAAGCTTTCAACCAGTGGCGCAAAAGGAGGGACTGCCAGGGCCTTATTCTGGTAACACTATTGGATGTAGCATATTCTGTAGTTGTTACAAAGAGTTGTAAAGTGCTACATACAATGTGATCCTAATTCGTACATGTTATGACATGAGGAGTGGGGGTGTCCTATGTAATGAGTTTGCATAAGATCAAGATCAAGAAATAAGTCACTCTTATTTTATAACGTTGTTTACTGTTTAAGACTGACTATTTCACTTAGATGACCTAGGTAACTCGATCTTAATCCTGAGCTAACTATGAACTCCTGTTTTTTCGGGATTGCCCTTAGATTTGCATAGTTGAGGGTTGGCTCAACAGCGCCGGCTCAATAAGACTCCCATTTCAGGGGTAAGACCGAATAGATAGCTGGGGACATAGGGTGCAAGACGGAGTTCACGCCTACCCGATTTAGGGATAGAAGAAAGGTTGTTTTCTCAAGTACTGAATCCAGGTATTAAACAAGAGGCCCCACCCTCTCACTAGGCTGAGAGAGTTTGGTTTGGTGATTGGATCACAAATCAGTTGTTCATTAGAGGATCAGTAGAGACTTGAGGAATAAGACGTAATCTCGGGGGTAAAACAGATATTTGACCCAACCGTTATTACGAACAACCTCTGAAGGGTCGACTTCCTGATTATGGTTAAATCATGTGGACATAATATATCTACAGTGAGGGGAGTGCAACTATGGGCTTTAGTGGAGTGACCCATTAGTTAACGAATGGAGATTAATTTGGTCTAATGAGTTTAGCCAATTAATCTCGGATCGTTGGAGCCCATGATCTGTAGGTACACGAGGTCCCCCTACTAGCTCGTAACGAACTAGCTCTAGAAAAACATGATAAGTTAATTTGAAACGTTCAAATTAGAATTAAGGAAATTAGTATTTATATGAGATATAATTATGTTTAATTTTAGAATTAAACGGAATAGGAGAATTTATATATTTAAATATGATTTAAATATATAAAAATGGATATGTACTAAAATTAATTTAATATTTGATATTAAATTAATTAAGTTTTATTTAATAATTAACTTATGAAATTAATGAATTTTTCATTAGAAAACAAAAACACAAAATGGAAAAATGGATTTTTCCATTATCCATCACCAAGTAACTCACACATATTGCATTGTCTTGACCTTGTCTTCTCCAAGTATGAGCTGCAACTCATGCAGCTCTTCTCTTTGTATGTTGATCTACAATATAATGAGAAGATTGGAGTGAAAATTGGGCATGCAATCTACAGAATTTTGAGAGAAAATTCGGTTTGAAGAAAGGTTCTTCAACATAGGTTGTGCAGTGAGCTTTTCTCCTTCATCCCTTGATTCAAGCTTGTTTTGAGTCCCACAACTCAATCTAGAGCACTAAGAGAATAGTGGGGAAGATCTTGAGATGGTCTACAACAAGATATGGAGAAGATTGCAGCTAAAGAATAAGCTTTGAAGAAGTTCTACAACAGGTATGTCTTGAAACCCATTTTTCTGCAGAAGCATGCTTTATATTATGCCAAAATTAGTGAATTTGAATGCTTAGATGATCCTTGTACTTCTGCTGCTGTTGATACAATCCTACAGAGTGGACATAATATATATATAGTGAGGGGAGTGCAACCCTAGGCTTCAGTGGAGTGACCAGTAGTTAACGAATGGGGGTTAATTCGGTGTAAAAAGTTTAGCCAATTAATCTCGGATTGCTGGAGCCCATGATCTGTAGGTCCACGAGGTCCCCCTACTAGCTCACAAATGAATTAGCCTTAGAGTAGTATGATAAGTTAATTTGAAACATTCAAATTAGAATTAAGGAAATTGGTGATTATATGTGATATAATTACGTGTTTAATTTTGGAATTAAACGAAATTGGAGAATAAATTAATATTTAAATATGATTTAAATATTAAATTCATGAATAGGGATTCATGATGGTGGAATTAGTGTTAATTTAATTTAATATTTTATATTGAATTGATTAGAATTAATTACATTATTTATTTATTATTAATTTTATTTAAAAATTAATTATTGAATTAATTTTGTAAAATTAATAAAGATTTAATTTTTTAAAATTTATTTTAGAAATTAATTAAAAAATCAAAATTGAAATGAATAGAAAATGGAAAATCCCAAAAGTGGGATTTCTCCACTTTCTATTCAACTAGCTCATGCACTCTCCACCATATTTTTTCAGTCATTAAACCAAGCATGAGCTATAATTCATTCGACAATTCCTTTGCATGAAAGTCATGCAATAAATACTGAAGAATCTCAATAGAAATTGGGTATGCATTTGAGTAGATTAAGCTGAAGAAACTTCAAAGGTTGAAGAAGAGTCTTCAGCTGATAAACCAGAACCTCTTCTCCATTTTTTCCTCAATGCTAGTTTATTTTGAGTCCCACAACTCAATCTAAGGCACCAAGAGGATTTGGAGAAGATTTGCAACTAGATTCGAGTTTCAAGTGTTTCTTCAAAGGTATGTCATGAAACCCTATTATTAGTTTATGAGCATGCTTAATTTAAAGTCAAAATTAATTAATTAGAATGCTTAATGATCCGTTTTACTTCCGTTGCGTGTTTTCTAAATCTAACAGAGAGATACCGTTAGTAGGGGTGAGCATGGCCGAAAAATCGAATCGAAAGACCGAAACCGGTCAAATTGAGGATTGGAGGCCGGGTATTTCACAAAAACTGATCGGGTGATTTTATTAAATTTTAATTTTAAACCGACCCCGACCCTGACCGAAAATTTGATCGAACCGTCCGACCCCAATCGAATTAATTAAATACTATATAATTATTATAATTTCTCTTATAACATTTATAATTTATTAATAATAATATACTTTTCTTATCAATAATAAAATTCAAATATCTTAAAATTATGTTGGGATTTTGTAATTTGCATGATTAATTTATTAGGTATTATTTAATGAATATTTGTATATATTAAAATAATTAGAACATGAAAATTATAAGTAGAGTGCAAAAAATAATAACAATAATAATAAATAAATAGAAAATGGGAAAAAGGATAATGAAACAGAAAATGGGAAAAAAAAAATCAGAAAACGGAAAAAAATAAATAGAAAACGTGTTGTTAAAAATTAAAAAGAAAAAAGAAAAAAAGGATTGGTCGGTTAAATCGAACCCGACTGGTAGGTTTATAGAACCAAAAATAAAGTGTGCGGTTTTGGGACTTTTCAAATCGAATATGGAAATTTTGGCAATAGTTTTTATGGAAAACCGACCCTACCTCACCGTTGCTCACCCCTAACTATGAGAGGCAAACTCAAAGAGAGAGATGTTAGAGGTTACACAAATTTAGGGCTTTTGGATTTTTATTTTCCTTTTTTTCTTTTTAATAGATGATTGGAGGGAAATGTAAGGGGGGAGAGAACGAAATTTGGTGTTGTTTTACTTCAAACAAAAAATGAGAAGGTTAAAAACAGGATTCACCTACAATATCAGTTTTAGACCGACATTGTAGCCTCATCAAAATATACTTATAATGTCGGCTTTAAACTGACATTGAAGATTTGCTTTCTACATCCGTGTTTGGTATTTTCCAACCGACATCAAAGACCAAATTATTGTAGTGTATAGTTTTTCATATTAATTCAAAATAATAGAATAAATTATTATATTAGCATTATTATTGATAAAATTAATTATCTATGTCAATTATAAATTTAATTTAAACATATTTATAAAAAATTAAATAAATTAATCAATATCAATAAAGAAGAAAAATAAATAAAATGAAAAGATAAAAAGTAAGAGAGAAAAATCATTAGAAGTTGAGAAAACCCATCAATTTTGGTGATCATGAAAAACCTCAATGGATAGGAATATAAAATACCTTAGAATAAGATATTCTCATTCCTAAGATTAAAAACTTGTACCAAATATGATGATAGAATATCATTTTCTAGTGTCACCTCTTATTCCCATGAATCAACGGACCATAAGGTATAGAGAAATAGCAAATGTTAACCCTATTTATATTAACTTTTATGTTTACTCTTAAAATAACTCTCATTGTTTACACTTACATTTAGCAAATTTTGGCATAATTATAATAATTTAAAATTATTTTAATTGGATCGAATTTTAATATCGTTTTAATGCTAAGTAATTTAAATCTTTTTTATTATTATTTTTATAATGATCTTTGTATTTTGAATTAATTTATTTTAGCCTTTTTTTAATCATAAAAAATTGTGAGTTCAATTTTTTTTTTTTTTTTTTGTTTAAACCAAATTAGAAATTAGGAGTCTAATTGGTCAAGAGATAAGGGACCTCAATTGGCTTTTGTCTCCATTGTTAATTATGTACTTCTAACTAATTCGTGGTTAATTATGTACTTTAGATGCATTTTCAACCTTTTGCTACTTGTAAAAATTTATTATATTTCGTCCTAAATATATATTTTGGTCCAATAGTTGTCGATTACCATAGAGGTTTTGAATTCGAATCTCACAAATCCAATATATTTTTTTTGTTTTGATTTCTTTCCATTTTATAATACTAGTAATCAAACAGTGTAATGCACGTTAAATATAATTTAAACAAAGTACTATAAAATTATAATATATTTTATTTTACAAAAATTGAAAATGTTAATTTGTAATCTAATTTTTATTTATATAAACCTTCTATAAATCAATAGTCTCTGAAATAAAACACTACAACAAAATTGAGATTTTATGATAAAATATTTGTATTTTTATGTATAATAATATATGAATAGTTACTAATTTTAGAGTGAGTATTAAATAGGAAAAAAAATCAACGCAGTCTAGAAATAAACAATCTAGAGAAAATTTAAATTAAAGTAGATTTATTTTGAATCAAATATAATCATAATAGGATTAAAGTAAACTAATGACTTTAAAAAATAAAAATAAAAACAACAAATGATTATAAAAAAAAATTAAAGTTTAATAATAAATCTATAACATGATAATCGAAACTAACTCTAAATTAAAATTTTGAAATACATCAAATTAAGAAAATTAAATTGAGGGGGAAAAAAGAGTATTTTAAAAACTTCGTGAACTTTCTAAATATTTTTATATATAATTCTCTCTTGTTTTATTTTATTTTATTATTTTTAAATTTAAATCAAAATATTGTTTTTCTATTTGAGAAACTTACAATTGTACTCTCTTAATTTCAAACTTTATTACAACAAAAAAAAAATTATGAATGATGAGAAACCCTAAAATATTATTATTTTTCTTAAATATATGAATCAATTGTGTGTATTTACAATAAAAATTGAAAATACAAAAAAAAGTACCATCACTAAACTAAATTCATTGGTGTGCATTTGTATTTACAAAATTGAAAAGTAAAAAAAAGAAAAAAAAAAACAAAACAAAACAAAAAAACAAAACAAAACTTATAAAACCACTAAATTGGTTGAATTTTGAGAGCAGTAGTCTTCAGAACTTCACCCTCTTCAATATGTGAGAATCAATAGTGATCTTTTCTTCGACTCTTCGACCATCTTTTCTTCGACTCTTCGATCATCATTTACCCTCGAGAATGATCAATAGGAAGATTTGAAAAGTGAAAGATAGAAAAATGGTGGACTTATATAGACATATGATCATTTAACGTGAAAATTAAAAAAATAATAATAAAATCAAAATCTTAAAATTTAACCCAAATAATTTATTTTGAATTGGTTAATGTGATGGTGAAAGTTAAAAAAAAAAAAAAAAAAAAAAAAAAACTATTTTTATGTTAATTAAAATATTTATCTTGAACCAAATCTTTTGAATTGTTAATGTGATGGTGAATATATTATTTAAAAAAAAAAAACATTTTGACATGAAGTTTAAAAGAGGGGATTTTTATTTAATGGTTTAAATACATGGTAGCCCTTTTTAGATAGTAAGAAGATGGGATGGATATCATAGCCCTTTTTTATCGTAAGAAGACAATATGAATATCAAGTATAATATGTATGATTAATTTTTTTAATCATAAGTTTTGGCTATCGCAGTATAATTTTTGTTAGTTTTCTACTAATTATTTAGTAACTTAAACTTGAATTAGGGTGTATCAAAATCAAATAGGAGAGATAACTGAACTAAATTTAAACCAATTTAATTTATGTGTAATTATTTTAAATCATAAATTTTGAATATCAAATATTATAATCAAAATAACCTAATTTAAATTAATTTACACATGAATGACAATTGAGAATCTACACATTTAAATTAAACGATAATTATAAATTATTTTTTTAATGATTTTAATGTCAAATTGCATACTATAAATTTTTATTTTTTAATTGAATCACTAAAAAGGATAAAAGAGAAATAGATTGTTTCTTTCTTTTAGATAGTATAGATAGATATAGATATAAAAAAATTGAAACAGTCTAAAAATATATAAATTAAAAAAATGAAAAGGTACGTGAATGTAAGAGTTCAATTCAACAAATTTGAAGAGAAAAATTAGATTAAAATATATTTAATTCTAAATCAGAGATAGATCATTATATGATTAAAATAAAACTAATGATTTTCTTTAAGATTTAAAACAATAAATAATTATAAAAATTTAGAATTTAATAACACATTTATAACATGATAATCCAAACTAAATCTAAATTAAAAAAAATTAAAATAGATCAAATTAAGAAAATCAAATTGAGGGAAGAAACAGATTATTTTGATTTTCTATTGTTTTTCTTAGTTTGAATCTTTAATATCATTAAAAAAAATTCTATTTTCTTCAAAATTATGTGATCTTTCTAATCTTTTTTCTTATATATTATACTCTCTTAGTTTATCCTATCTTACTCTATTATTATTTCTTTTAATTTAAACCAAAATACTGTTTTCTATTTGAGAAACGATCTTATTTTGATGTGTAGATTTGCAATTGTATTTTCTTAATTTCAAACTTTATTGCAGTCAACTACTATGTTTCAAATATCTAAATGTTATTATTTTCCTTAAATATTTGAATCAATGGTGTGTATTTACAACAAAATCGAAAGAAAAAAAAAGTACAACCACTAAACTAAATTCATTGGTGTACATCTATATTTACAAAATTTAAAAGTAAAAAAAATAAAAAATAAAACTTATAAAATTTAAATAAATCTGATAAACTTATAAACTTATAAAATTTAAATAAATCTGATAAACTTATAAACTTATCTACTAAAATTGCTTGAACCTCAAGAGCAATGTCTCTACATCCTCTTTAATATGCGAGAATCAATAATCAATAGTAGTATTTTCACCACCTTCTTCAATATGTGATAAACAGTAGTGAGCTTAATCCATGTTAAGTAGGTCCTATATTTTGCTTGTAGACTTTGAATACATTTATTGCTAAAGATTTGAGAAGAGAAAGAAAATGATCTAAGAGGAAGATTTGTGAATTTGTAGATTGAAAAAAAGATGGGCTTATATAGACATAAAGAGAGATCATTTATTGTGAAAAATAAAAAAAAAAAAATCAAAATAAAAAATAAATAATTTATTTTGAATCAAATATTTCGAATATGTTAATATGATGATGAATATTTAAAAAAAATGATTTTAACGTGAAGATTGGAATAGGGGATTTGAAGAGGGATCATTTAAAGTAAAAAGTAAAAAAATTAAAAATCACAATAAATTAAAAATCACAATTTTAAATCAAAGATGAATAATTTATTTTTAATCCATAGATATTTATATATAAAAAAAGGACCATTTTAACCTGAAGATTAAAATAGAGGATTTAAAGAGGAATCAAGATGAATAATTTATTTTGAATCAATGGATGTTTAAGAAAAATCCTTTTTAACATGAAGATTAAAATAGGGGATTTAAAGAGGAATAATTCACGGGCCTTTTTGAATATAAAGAAAAATATAATTTTAAGATTTTTCTATTTAAAAGAAATTTCGATATTCTCATTCATCGTGAAAAGAAAAAAAAACTAAAATCTTAAGATCAAAGAATAATTTATTTTGAATCAAATCTTTTAAATTGATTTATGTGATGGTGTATATTTAAAAAAAAAAAAATCATTTTACGTGAAAAGTTAAAAAAAAAAAAAAAAAAAAAAAAAAAAAAAAGAAAGAAAGAAAGAAAGTTAATCAAAATCAAAATCTTAAAATATTTTCAAATCTTTTGAATTGGTTGAATATTTAAAAGAAAAACTCTTAAAATGAAAGATACATAATTTATTTTGAATGAACGGATGTTTTTTTTTAAAAAAAATATCTTTTAACGTGAAGATTAAAATAGGGGATTCAAAGAGGAATCATTTAACATGAAAAGAAACAAATATAATAAAAACTAAAAATCTTAAAATCAAAGAATGGTGATTATATTTTTTTTAAAATCATTTCAACATGAAGATTAAAAATAGGATTCTCTTTTAATTTTACGATTTAGATGTGAAATTATACTATATAACCTTATAAGCAATCACTAAAAGGGATAAATGGAGAAATCGAATGTTTCTCCTCATAACCCCTTTTAGATAATATAGATAATAATCTTAAGGAAATAACGTAAATTATTGAGTTTATATAAATTGTCTTAAATATTTCTTATTCTCCTATAATTTGCTCTTATAAAATGAAATTATTTTCTTGTATTCTATCCATATATATATAATTTTTTATGGTATTCACACATTATAGAGTGAGCAAAATTGTCACAAGTAACATTCTAAATTTGTTAAGTCAGATTAATTGTCTTAATTGTTTCTTTATGAGTTGTAATATTATTTTTATCCATCTTCATTTTATTTGGGATTAATCAGTACATTTAAAATTATTGATATTGTTTTATCAAATATGAAATTTTTAATAAAGTTAAAAACAGATATATAATTTTGTAGTTACATATACCATATGGAAAAATATTTAAAAAATTGATTTTGTTTTTATAAAAAATAAGATACAGCTAAAAAAGTAATCAAAACCTATCTTGAATTTTTAAAAAAGGAAAAGAAAAAACACAATTACCAGACTTGTTTTTAATTGTTCGAATTTTAAAAAACAAAAAACAATTATTTTTAGGCCTCTTTCGATAATCATTTGGTTTTTTATTTTTTAAAATTAAGACTATAGACACTACTTGCCCTCCAAATTTCTTCCTTGGTTATCTATTTTCTACCAATGATTTAAAAAATAAAGCCAACATTGAAAAACTAAAAAATAGCTTTTAAAAAATTATTTTTGTTTTTAAAAATTCAACCATTATACTTAAGAAATATGTAAATTATTGTAAGAAATGAAGAGTAAGTGGACTAATTTTCAAAAACCAAAAATAAAAAACGAAATAGTTACTAGACGGAATTTTTTGCTTTTTAAAAACAAAAAACCAAAAACGATTACTAAACATGCATGATTTTTGATTAAAAACTAAAAACAGTTTTTCAAAAACTAAATGGTTATCAACCTTATATTTTAATTTTTTTAGGTAGTTAGTTTTTAAAAATGAAAAAAACACTGATTGGAAGTTTATTTATTGATTTTTCCCCTAATCGACCATGGAAGTAAGAGCTTCTAGTTAAATAATAATGAATGAATTTTGTTTTGATTTGCTTATGTGCTAAATTATAGTTTTCCATCCAATAAATCTTAGTTTGAATTTTTTTAATTATTTTTCTCCGAATCGATTAGATAACTTTTCATGCAAAAAAAAGACAATACTGAACAATACTGAACATTTTTCCTTAAATGCTTACAATGTAAACAAACAATATGAACTGATTTTAAGATCGAATTAAAGCACGACTAACATAAAGTGAGACCCATATATAGACAAAATTTTAATCTCAGTTAAATTACAAAATTTAGTCATTTAATTATAAGATTACGTCTATCTACTTCAACTTAGAAAATTACAAAATCAACCCTTGATCGTCCAACTTAATAAACACAACCTATCGGATTACACACCTAAAGTGTTCATGAGTCAGATGAACACAAATCTTCAGTTCATAGATTAAATTTATAATCTTTCACTTAACCTTTTATTTATGTTCCAAGATTTTCTTAACTAACTGATAACAATTTATAATGCATACACACTGAGACTTACAACCTGCCCGAAACCATGCCAAAATTATCCAGTATGAAAAGTCAAGCAAATCTGCTAAAGCATATCGATAAGAGTTCGATTTCCATAAATTCAAAGGTTAAAGAGCCCGTTTCGATTGGTGTTTATAATCACTTTTAACACTTATTTAAACACTTTGAAAAGCAAGCCAAACAGGCCCTACATAACAGAGCAAGTTAGCTGAATAATATCACAATAGTTATATAAATAAGACACCAAAACGAAGGTACATTGGCAAAAACCTTCTATTTACTTTTCCAAATAATATGATCAGAAAGCAACATTTGCAATTTGCCTTTCAAGATCTTTATCACATCAGATCCAAATTAAGCATAGTAGGCACAGCAATAATCAACTTATATTACCTTCAGCAAGATTTGTGTTGCCATATAGAAACTGTATACCAGTTAAATAGCAGTTCACCACACAATAGGAAAGTAAATCCATCATAATTAACATTGCATATTTCGAAGTCATTCTTCAACGTTAACCAATTCATATTCAACCAGTGAGAGATTGTTGTCCTCTTTAACCTCAAAGTTGGCTGGTTCGGCAACTTCAACTCGTCCCCATTTATCTACTGCTAACCTCATAGAACCTTTGAACATGTCAATCTTTGCATTCCGCAGGGTCACAGTGTTTCCTGGCTTCATGATATCAACTGCAAAAATTACAGCCATTTGTTCAGGTAATAGACCACCATAATCATTCACTATCTATCTATCTATGCGTGTGTGTATTTTTCTTTTGATGGTGGGGGGAATTTGCCCTCGCCTATAATATACACAATACACAACAATAGATTCTTAATACCAAGCAGAGACAGAAAAAACATATCAACCGATAGGTTCAAGGCAAAAGATAAACAGCCAGCTATGGAATTAAACTGACAGTAGGATTCAAATAAAAAAAGCAATATTAACAAGGAGACTAATGTAAGGCATCACGGGGTGGCCTAGTGGTCAATGGGGGGAGGGGGACATGACCTTGATAAAGGGCTAACTGGTCAGTTTCAATCCATTGGTGGTCACTTATCTAGAATTCAATATCCTAGGAGTTTTCTTGACACCCAAATGTTTCAGTCACAGGCAGTTTGTCCCGTGAGATTAGTTGAGATGTACGTAAGTTGGTCCTGACACTCACAGATATATTAAAAAAAAAAAAAAGAAACAAAGAAACTAATGTATGGCTACACCCCTGAACCTCAATCGGCCATCTCAACAGTTCTGATTTAAAGGAGATGAACATAAAGAAGCTATATCCTGACCAGCAACATCCCTTCCACAGATTAAAAAAAATAAGTCACCCACTAACTGTCCTTGATGATCTTTTCAAGTGCTAGAACAAAAGATATCCTACCCTAAACTAATTCTTTGTATTCTGTTATCAACAATGTAGTTCCCATTGCACCCTTAATATGAGTCTGTTTGAAATGAGTCTTTCCAAACATTTAGAAAGTCAATCCAAAAAGACCCTATCTCTTCTGCCAAAAAGCATTTCTAATTCAGACCTCGTTAAAAGCATTTCAAGTTTTCTAGAATCACAATGACTTGACCGTGAAAACCCTCCTTGTTATACAATTATCTCAACATCCAAATTCTATCTATATAAGAAAATAACCATTGAAAAACTAATTAACGGAACAAACTATCCATGGGGTTTCAAATAATTTATTGTTGGGGAGCCCTGTTTTGTAATTATATAATACCCTTGAAAGCTAGTTTTTTTTTTTTTTTTGGTAGTCTAAATTGCAACTTCTCAATTATCAAGTAAACGTTTCGACTACTGGTTAAAATCCTTAATTCACGCAGAACAAATACGAAATTCACAGACAAAAAAGAAGACAGTGACTGTTCCAAACGAATTCTCAATCCCAGCAAAACATCAAGGAAATGGAAACTAAAATCCATCTATTATATTCAACGTTTATCATAACCATACACAAAATCATCTCAGCAAGTACAAGGATACATCCAAAAGATGAGAAAAATTGGGCTTTCAAACATTTTCAGGCAGCAGAGAAACGCACCTTGGTCGTTTCGAGCTGTGAAGACGATGGAACCAGTCTCATCACCAACAAGACATTCAGAAATTCGAGTTAATTGCTGAGGGCGAGCAGTAAGCATGGTGGATCGCCCACCTTTATTGACAACCTTCACATTTTTGGAACTCACCACCTTGACCGTGAGAGTGTGGCCGCTGGTACCAGGCTTAAGCTCTTCTACTTTTACGAACACGGGCTTCCTCTTTGCTGGAGCATTCACTGCTGGCGTCGCCATGGAAATCCCAACAATCGGAATCGTAACTCTGTTGCCGACGAAAGTGCAACGTGAAAATGGAGAATGAAATCGAACCTGAGGGTCAAAACCCTAACCCTAAGAATTTAATTTCGCGTTGAACTCACATTTGGGATTCTTTCAGATTGGGTTTTAGAATATGGGCTCTTTTTTGTGCCACTGAATTGGGCTTGGTTATGGGCTTTTGGGTTTTGGGCTTCTAAATCTCCATAGAAACAAGAACGTTAGATTACAAGTTTCCTAAACTTTGAAGCTACCATGATCTTTTACCGTAACTTTTAATTTTCTATCAAATGAGTTATTCAACTTTTAATTATGTGTACGTAGATCATCCAATTTTAATTTTGTATCTGTTAAGTCGTTAATATATTCGATATTCTTTATGGAGTACTTGATATGAAATTAAAACTTTAAACTCCATTTGGTGACTTTTTTTTTTTTTTTTTTTTAAATCAAGTCTATTTACTCTCAATTTCTTATAATATTTTGCATTTTTCTTAATACAAGAGTTGAATTATTAGCCAAATTCTAAAAATAAATAAATAAATAATTTTTTTATTTTTTATTTTAAAAATTTAGCTTAGTTTTTTAAAATATTGGTAAAAAGTAGATAATAAAGTAAAAAATTTATAGGTGGAATAAGTGTTTAAAAGCTTAATTTTCAAAAACTAAAAATAAAAAATCAAATAGTTACCAAACTTGGGGAAATTAAAAGGATATTGTCCTTTTAGAAACTATTTAGAAAAATATTGTTGTTTTCAAACTATTTGTAAAAATATTGTTGTTTTTTTTTTTTTAAATAAGTCGAGGGTTGAAAATTACTCCACTTAGTATTATAAAATATGTTTGAAATAAATTATTAATAATATATATATATATAAAATAATATTACCAGATGTATTTATCTTGACGCTCCAATGCATCCCTTATTTCTTCTCTTCTTTTCTCGAAATAGTTCACGCATTTGAAGAATGTTATCTGAGCAAGAGTATTTATAGGCAACATTCGAGCTCCTTTGAGGACTCCATTTATGCACTCGGATAGATTTGTAGTCATCCACCTATATCTGAATCCTCCATCATGTGCTTGAGTCCATTGCTCTAAACTAATGTTGTCAAAAAAAACTCAGACAGCTCCGATTTATTCCTTTGATATCTTCAATTGCTTTGTTGAACTTTCGAATTTGAAACTGACAATCGGCACGATAAACATAATTTTTCAATAAATTAAATTTATACTTTTTATTGAAGTTGCTAATTATATGTCGTAAGTAGAAACGATTGCGACATTTTGATCCCGTCCAACCATTTCCTGGGTTGTTCACTGCTGCAATTATACCAGCATGTCGATATGAAATTAAACACACCTCTTTATGTGTTACAATTTCTCTCATGTGTTTCAGGAACCATCCCCATGAGTCTGCGGACTCTTCATCAGCAATGGCAAACGCAAGTGGAAGTAGATGGCCATTCGAGTCAACTGATGTAGCAATCAACAATTTTCCTCTATATTTGTCGTACAAGTGTGTACCATCTATCTGAATGATCGGCCGACATTTATTAAAAGCTTCTATACAAGGACCAAATGCCCAAAATACAGAAGTTAGGATAACATGGCCTTCAGTAAGCATTTCTTTAACTCACCACTCTACTCGTGTTCCGGGATTGGTCTGCTTAACCATATATAACCACCTAGGCAACAATTTGTAAGACTCATCCCAATTACCGAACATTTTAGCCAACGCTTTTCTTTTTCCCTCCCATACCCTATGGTAAGGAACATGATATCCAAACTTTAATTTGATGTCGGACTACAATTGTGCCACACTGATAGATGGTTTTTCTCTTACGGCGTCACAGAGTTCCAGTGCAATCATTGATGAATCCAATTGCACATGACTTTGACTTAGTTCTGAATAAAAACATGTATGCTGCTCATCATACTTAGTGATCTCGAACAAGCCATGCGATTTTTTTTATTGCACAAAGTCTCCACTTGCAACCTTCCTCCCACTTCTTACACCGAATTGTCCAAATCATCGGTGTAGATTCAACAACCTTGTATGGTGCGTGACACTTTATAACAAAACTTTTGACCGCGTGTTGTAGCATTTCCTTGTCTTGACAAATCATTCCTTTATACAATTGCATATTGTCAACGTCCATAGGAGCTACAATTGGGTCATGTTCCCGAATGCTATCTAATACATTCATATCCAAATCATTGAATGTATCTGAAAGCATCTCATGTTCATGACCATCGAAATTCAACTCTTCAAATTCGTCATCCGTTTCTGTTCTGAAGTCTCTGTACAGGTTGTTAGCCGCCATATCTTCATTATCACATGGCGATGCAACTGACTCCGGATCAGGATCGATACATTGAGTTGGATCTTCAAACTGGTTAAATGATGTATTAGGATCCACCCCTATCATATTTACATTTACATACAAATGCACTACATTTGGCACTGGCATTGCCATTGAGAACATCAAGTTCATAGCTTGTGCATTCGAAATAGGGAATGACATATATCTTAATGATCCTGATGGTTCTAGATTGGGATGTCTATATATTATTTCTATCTGATTTGCTCCCATATCTACTAACATCCCAAACATTTGAATGAATTGTTTAAATATAATTCCACTGTTCACATTTATGGTAAAATTCCCACTTGGTGGTTGGTCATACTCAACTCCATCAATACCATCAATCATATTACCATTTGTAAACAACAAAAATCCCAAGCATTTGCCTGCCATTTTCAAAAAAAAAAAAAAAAAAAAAAAGACAAACATCAATTTTTATTATTATACTTTTTATAGGAAGTATATTAAAAAATATTAAATTTTTTAGTTTATAAACATAAACTTTTTAAGTTTGATGAACATCAACTTTTTAAACATAACAATAAATTAAACTTTTTATAACTATTTTTAAACATAACAATAAATTAAACTTTTTATAACTATTTTTAAAAATAACAACAAATTAAACTTTTCAAATTAAAATGAGGTAAACTTTTTAAAACTATTTTTTCAAATTTAATACAAAATAAAAAATTAAATTAAATTAAACTTTTTCAAACTATTTTAAACTATATTTTCAAAGTTAATACTAGAAAATATCAACTTATCACAATAAACATAACAACAATAATTTTCATATGAATAAACTAAAATTTTCAAACTATATTAAACTTTTGAAACTATACTAAACTTGTTAACTATCACAATAATTTTGTATTAAACTATAAATATCAACTTCTTAAACATAACAATAAACTAAACATTTTAACACTATAAACATCAAAATTAATACTAAATAAATCAAATATCATAAGAATAAACTAAACTTTTCAAATATCATAAGTTCAACTCACAGATTCGACGATAGTTCTCTTTTTTCCTTCAAAGTGACAACGTTCGCCATTTTTTCCTGTTATTTGTTATCTAACAACAATTACAAAAAATTAAAAAAAAAAAACTAGAATCTATAAAAAAATAATAATATAAGAACAAAAATAAAATTTATAATTATTCTTAAAAAATAAAAATTTAGTAGAGTAACGAACCAGCATAGTTGTGTGAGAATAATTTGTATTAAACGAAATACAAGAAGAGAAATGGAAATGGAAATGGGAGGAGAGGAAGATGATTTCGAAGGCTTATTTTCGAAGGCAGTGAGGGGGCAATGAGCTATGAAGGGGCAGTGAGCAAATCAAGGAGAGAGGAGTGAGCAAAATCAAAGGCAGTGAGTCTTCAAAAATTATCGAGGGAGTGATTGAGGAAAAATGAAGAGGATGGTGGTTTAAAAGGATGTAAGTCGAGTGTTGAACACTCGACCCATGGGTTTAGGGTGGTTGAAAAGGCATTAAGGCTATGGCAGAGGGGCATGAATGCGTCAATGAATGCATGGAATCGGAGCAAGGGAATCGGATAACGTCAATGCATGCAGGGAATCATGTAGGGGAATCAGAGCAGGGGCAACTTGGTGATATATATGCACTTTTTCAGACTTATGGAAAGTAAATAAAGTGAAGACGATTTCCATGTGGCAGACCACGTCAACTGACTGATTGGCCGTTTAATCCATGTGGCAGACTCAATCTCGTTCTCGCTCTCTCAATCTCGCTCTCTCCTACAATCTCGCTCTCTCCTACAGTCTCGTTTTCAATCTCGCTCTCTCCCACAATCTCGCTCTCTCCTACAGTCTCGTTTTCAATCTCGCTCTCTCCCACAATCTCGCTCTCTCCTACAATCTCGCTCTCTTCTACAATCTCGCTCTCTCAATCTCACTCTCTTCTACAATCTCGCTCTCTCCTACAATCTCGCTCTCTCTTACAATCTGCTTCACCCACTTATCTTCCTTGTCAAGGGTTGAAGTTTCGACTTATGTATGCCAGAACTTCAACCCTCGACAACCTAATATACAAAATTAGCAAGATTCTCTTCTAGAGCGAGATCCTCATCACAAAATTAGCGAGATTTCCCTTTCCTTGTCGAGGGTTGAAATTTCGACTTATGTATGTCGAAACTTCAACCCTCGACAACCCTAATTCCATGTTTTTCTCTGTTTGTCGAGTTCTCAACGTTCGACCTCTACATTAGTCGAATCCTCAATCCTCGACTTCTAGCCTCGAAATCCCAAAACAACAATATTTCTCTAATAAGTTTCAAAACAACAATATTTCTCTAATAAGTTTTGAAAACAACAATATTAATATTAAAGGTCCTACCAAACGATGCCTTAGAATTTCTTTATGCATAAAATTCAAGTTTATTTTATACATATGGTTATGTCCATCTACAATTTGATCAGTTACAATAACCAGGAGGACTACCAAATTAAACATAGCTTTAGTGGGTTCAAACATATGTCAACCAAAAGGTTTTAGGGGTCATTTTGTTGGCAGGTTTTTTATGCATTCAATTTCCATGTTTATTTCACAGTTTTCACCTATTTGCCTAGAAATAAACTATTCCCATGCATTCTCATTTCCCACATATAAGAGTTTTCTATTCCTTCCAAAACTATGAGTTTTCTCTTTTTCCCTATTTGTTTTTCATTTTACATATAATTTAACTTTAAATATAGTTAATTAATTAATATTAATCTAAAAATCATATAAATATTTATTTTAATAAATAAATAATAATATATTAAAATATTTACTTGACTTAAATATATTTAATTAGTAAACTAGGATTAGTTAAATTTAGTTAGTATTAAATTTCATTTTCAATAATAATAATTTATTAATTTATTGTTTTTTAATAATCAAATAATTTATGAAGGTTAGATTTAATTTGATCATTCATTATGAACATATAATCATCACTGATTATTTATAAGAAGTAAATTATTTATTGTGATTATTTTTTATTACTCCATTCATTATTAACATATCATATTTACAAAGTACTTTTTAGTATTTTTTATTAATATATCATATTTTTATCTCATTTTCTTCACCTTTTATATAATATATTGTCCATTTAAATATATTTTCTTATATTATTTAATTAAAAGTAAAATTACTAATGTTGAGTTTAATTAATAATAAAAATGATTAAGTGTTAGATTATAATTAGTATGACATTCATTAAATGCATTAGCAAGTTAATTTTAATTATAAAATGATCAAAATATTTATAGTTATAATTAAAATATTGAATAATTATAATTATAATTATAATCTTCAAATATTTATAATTAAAATTATTATTGATTCATAATTAATTCTTTTTTATTGATATATTGAGTATTATTTATTTTTTAAATTATTAATCTATTACAATTATAATAATATTTTCATGCTTAATTTCATAAATTAAACACAAACACAATTTTTGTTCACAAAATTCTAATAGCATTGTCGTGTACAACCAAACATAGTCATCTTTAATTTCAGACATCATATTTACAGACATCATATTTTTAGACATCTTATTCCCAGACATCTAGAAATCCTTAAACCAACGACCTCTTAAAGTTTTGATTCCTCACTTTCCACATGTTGAATTTAAAAGAAGGTGATTTGTCGCCCGATTTTTTTAAATAATGTTATTTTAGTAAATAATGACAAAAATAGGGTCAAGGAAAAAGTATTTATAAAATTGGAGTTGTTTAATCATGGACCACATACTTGATCCTCATGTTTGATGAGCCACGTGTTTGATGCTCATAAAAAGATTTTTATACTACTCTCATATATCATTAGTCATGATTAAGAATGAGGTACATCGACATGATATTATTTCTTTAATATTTGTTAGTAGGTCAATATCGAAAATTTTTCATAAATTCAAATTGATAACTTTCTTTCTTTTTTTTTTTTCCCGAAAAAATGAGTTTGACTCAATAGTAATTGACACACACTTTCTCCTTTGAGGTCATAGTACAATATCTCTCAAGGTCGATGAAACAATCTCCATCCACCCATTGTTGTTGTTGACAAACATTTTCGAGTTATTTGAACAAATGGCCAAAACCTAATAGACTTTTTATATAATGACCATTAAGCTTTTTTCTTTTGAATAAATGGCCAAATGATTATTTTAGAATTTTTAATCGGATTTATCGAATATAAAAAATACCCTTTATCTAACTAAAATACTAACAAATTTAAAATTCAAATAAACAAACTAATCCCTCAAATGAAGGAATATTAGGTAATTTATTTTAATGAACTAACTTTTGAAAACAAATCCTAAAAACAACTCCTAAAAATAAGCAAAAATATTGTTATTAACAACAAATTAAAAAATATAACACCTAACACAGAATTGTAGATATTGTAAAAGTTTTAAAAATTGTGTTAAAAGAAGTATATCTTATTTGGGATGTAAAAATATTGTGTATGTGAAGAATAAAATCTAATATGGGATTGCCCATCATATATCATATACCCACTTGTCCCAGCTCCTTTATTAATGAGCAAATCCTAATACTCACTCGCCTCAAATCCTTTATTAATGAGCAAACCCTCTCTGTTTTATTAATTATTTATTCTTTATAATTATAAAGAGGGTACTTGTGTTTTGTCTTATGTTCCTAATTCCTTTACTTTATATCCATTGCATTCCACACGTATCTTTTACCGAAAAATGCTAGAATTTTCTTATCAGTTTTGTCGCAAAAATATCTTTTGTTGGGGTTGATGCCCTAAATCTTGTAGGGTCCTATAGTTTGTAATTGTACTGTATAAACTTATTATTTATTTAATAAAATATATGATGTTTTATTTCAAAATTAGTTGTATTAACCACAAACCAATAAACTAACATCCAGGGTTATCTTGTAGCTTAAACATGTATGTGGAGACATACGGGTGGATCATGTTTAAGTGATAACCCAAATGGTTTGTAGTATATGGATAAGGCTAGATACCTTATCCTGGTGACACTATGAATATCACCAGCTTTGTAGGTGTTACAATTATTGTAAAGTGCTACAAATGATCTTATCCTGATCATTCATGTGGAGATATGTGAGCGGGGATATTCTATACAAAGGAGTTTGTATAAGATTGGACCACAAAATATTTAGTCTCATTACATAATGTCATTCATAATAGAGACTTACATTTCATCAGGATAACCATAGGTAACATAACCTGAATCCTGAGTGAGTTGTGAACTCACGCTTATGAAGGCGGTCTTCTGATTTGTATGGATGAGAGTGGCTAGATCGCCGACTCAATAAGCCTACCATTTTAGGGATTCGTCTGATTGGTGATGCGTTATTTTATTAAGTGTGGAATATGGATGATATGCGTTGATGGAATTACGTTGTGCATTCAAGATTTCCTAGCAGAATTCAAGTGTAAATTCCTTTGAGTTTCCTGGTAAGTCTAGGGTCGATCACAGGGACTTGTGAAAATAGTTTGCGTTGATAATTTTCATATGAAAACTTTGCGGTATCCGGTAAAATAAATAAGGTGGTTGGTTTGTTGGTTGCATTGATTGAAAATAAATGAAATAAATGCGGCGGATTTGAGAAACGAAAGTTACATTGATAGATGCAATGAGTATGCGATGAACGGGTTGAGAAGATCTTTAGCTAGCGTTACTTGGGAATGTATCAGACTATGCGATCATGTTACTACCATGTACAACAAGTCATTTTCCAATGTAAATGTGATGCTCCTAAATCTAGGACACAAGTGTTGCATGCAAAATGTCCATAGAGCTTATTCCTAAGTCTCTACTCTTGTCCTATGCGTTGATGCAAAATGCATGAAAACAAGGTGACCACATACAATCATATCTTATTGCTAAGATGCATGCAATGCGTTGATAACAAATAGTGCTCATCCCTAAGTGCCTATCTCTTGTTTATGTGTTCTAATCTGGTTTTTCCAAACCTAGATTCTGACCTGACCTTCCCAAGTCTAGATCCTGTCCTTAGACTACCCTCCCAAGTATCTCTAATAGATGAATGAAGCATACATAAACAAGATAACCACAAAGAATGAAGATTCTCTCGTTGTGCTAGCTAAATGCTTCTCAACCCATTCAACTAATTTAGCTACTCATGTGTGAATCACAGAGAGTGAACAGATATAGAGAAAGAAATTCCATTCTTATAAATAAGTTAGGTACAAAATGCTAATGGAAGTTAAGGTAGAGAGCCTGGTAGCAATTCCTTGCTGACCAAGGCTTTTTACACTGGGATCTCTATTCTGAACTAAAGATATTCTCGCTTCCGCAGGAGTCGGCCCTTTCTCTGTCTTGGAGCTTTCGGTGCTTTCCCAAGCTCACCAGAACGATCTACTGGCACACCTTCTTCCTCGTGTTCGCCTTAAAATGAAAGAAGACCATGGACAGAGATGCGAACTTGTAAAATAATGAAAATAATCGATTGCTTAACCCCTCCTCTGAAGAATGCACTTGGTATTTATAGGGCATTAAAGATGAAAGGTGGCTTCTCTCTCCGGCTATACAGATGGGATGACTTTAATTCCTGACTGATGTGCCGGATAATTATCACCGATAAAGCTGGATGTACTTTATGACCGTTATCGGCTGTCAACTTAATTTGGATTTGACTACCGTCAGCTTTCTGTCCCATCGATCTTAATTGTCCTTTTGTCCAGATGCGTCCACCATGTTGCGGTGATTCTTCTTGGTTGAATGTTTACGAGCACGATCAACGCAAAGTCTTGTGGCGAAGTTGCGCTCGACCAATGTATTCCTATGATCACATTCTTTGCATTGCGTTAACGCATTATTCTGCACAAAAATATAAAGATCAACTGCTCTAATGCGTTGGACGCATGCGACCGCAATATTATAGAATTTATGCTTAATGGACGCAATTTAACATATTTCAGTAATGCAATCCAACATTGTTTAAGGATTGAGCACTATGATAACGTGCATTTCTGCCCGTTATCAATTGGGGAGCCGAGAACACAACTACAAAAGAAGGAATTCACTCCTTCCCGAGGTCGGGGTTAGTAGATAAATTGTTCTCTTAAGGCTGATTCCAGGGCTTGAACAATGTGGCATCACACCCTCTCCTGGCTCGACAGGGGTTTAGTCATAGTTGGACTATGATTTATTATTCATTAGAGGGATAAGTGGTACTTAAGAAGTTAGATGTAGCTAATGAAGGAACTCATATCAAAGAGAACCTATGAGCGGAACCAAGATCGTTCCGAATTCATCGTGACAGAATTACAAAGCATTCACAAACAAACAAACTAGTTATGCATCTTAGAACAAATTATGACATGCTTTAGAAATTAAATACAAAAGGGAGTGAGATACTTACCTTTGAAGAACTCTTCTTTCACAGGTTTCTCGCTCTCGTGAAGACTTGGACCAGCACCTTTCGCTGTCTCTACGATCGTCTACCCAATCGTCTGTTCACGAAAAAACTTCTCCACGAACAAGTAACCTCTCGGACACCACCACTCAGTAATCTTGGTATTCTCAGAGTGAGAATCCATGAGGTGTGGGCTCTGTTGGATTTGGTAGAGGGAAGGAGGAAATTATGATCGAACTCAACAACCAAGCAAGTGGGAGAGTATAATGTCTATCGTATAGACTTTGGTGCTTGATTGTTTAGTAAAGGTACACGATCGTTTAGGAAATCAGGTATGATCATTTACACGATCGTTTAGTGAAGCTCGCTTGCCACATGATCGCTTAGTAAAAAGCTACAATCGTTTAGATAATGGCGCATGTACATGATCGTTTAGACAAACACTTAAAGCTATCGTGTAGTCTCTCGTGAGCTAAACGATAGGCAGTGTACTCAAATGAAGTGATTATACGATTATGCGATTCTCATCCAAAAATGAAAACATTTTCATTTTATCCTTTAGTCATGAATACTGAATAAAACCTCCTAAATTACGCACGGTTAAGGAGAAACTACCAACAATTATCTCATAATTGTTTTAATTATAAATAAATAGAATAACTAGCTTATCATATTATATTTATAACCTATAGTTTGAAACCACAATCCTTTTTTCCTTTACTTGATATAAATCATATATGTATCATTTTCCTCCAATTAATGTATCTCATATATCATGTCAACTATATCACATATAATTGAACCTATTTAATCAATAACTAACTCCTTCTTGTCAATTTGAACACTTCAAACTAAACCAAAAACTTATTCTCAACTTGAATTCATTGAGCTACCAAGGGGACCTTATGGACCAATAGCTTGAAGCTCCAACGATATGTGAATATCTGACTAAACTCTTTAGCCATGAGATCCACCACCCGTTAACTGTCGGGCACTCCAATAAAGGTCGACAGCTGCACTCTTCTCAATACAAATATATTTCTGTGTCCATCGGAGATAACCAATAAACAGTACGATAACCCTTCACAGATGCTCGTAAGTACAGCTGGGCCAATTTACCGTTTTGCCTCTATAGTTACATCCAACTTTTTAAGTACCATCAATCCCTTTAATAAACAATACATCATATTCCCATTATGAGTGGACACCTCTCGACCATGAGAAGATGTGTGGCGCCACATTGTTCAAGCCCCGAAATCAGCCTTTAATGGAGCAATCTATCTACTTACCCTTGCTTCGGGGAAGAAGGGAATTCCATCTTGTGTAGTTGAGTTCCCAGCTCCCTAATCAGACGAATCCCCAAAGTGGTAGGTTTGAGTCGGCAATCTAGCCACTCGCACCCATGCAAATCAAAGGATCGCCCTCAAAGGTAAGAGTTCCTAACTCACTTAGGATTAAGGTCATGTTATCTATGGTCATTGATAACGGGCAGAAATGCACGTTATCATAGTACTAAGTTCTTAAACAATGTTGGATTGTGTTGATGAAATATGTTAAATTGCGTCCATTAAGCATAAATTCTATAATATTGCAGTTGTATGCGTCCAACGCATTAGAGCAGTTGATCTTTACATTTTTGTGTAGAATATGCATTAACGCAATGTAGAGATTGCAATCATAGGAATACATTGGTTGAGCGCAACCTCATCGCAGGACTTTGTGATGATCGTGCTCGCAAACATTCTCCCAAGAAGAATCACCGCAACTTGGTCAGCGCAACATGGCGGGCGCATCCGGGTGAAAGGATAATTAAGAGCGATGGGATAGAAAGCTGACAGTAGTCGGATCCAAATTAAGTTGACAGCCGATAACGGTCACGAAGTACATTCAACTTTATCGGTGACAATTATCTGGCGCATCAGTAAGGAATTAAAGCTGTCCCATCTGTACAACCGAGAGAGAGAAACCGCCTTTCACCATGGAAACTCTATAAATACCAAGTGCATTCTTCAGAAAAGGGGTCAAGTAGTCGATTACTTCATCACTTTACAAGTTCACGCCTCTGTCCATAGTTTCTTTCATTTTAAGGCGGATGTGAGGAAGAAAGTTTGCTGGTAGATCGTTCTGTAAGCTTGGGAGAGCGTCGGAAGCTTCAAAGACAGGGAGAGGGTCGACGCCTGCAGAAGCAGGAATATCTTTAGGCTAGAATGGAGATTCCAGTGTAAAAAAAGCCTCGGTCAGCAAGGAATTGCTACCAGGCTCTGTACCCTAAACCTCCATTGGAATTTTGTACTTAACGTATTTATAAGAATGAAATTTCTTTCTCTATATCTATCCACTCTGTGATTCACACATGAGTAGCTAAATTAGTTGAATGGGTTGAGAAGCATTTAGCTAGCACAACTAGGGAATCTTCATTCTTTACGGTTATCTTGTTTCTGTATGCTTCATTCGTCCTTTAGGGATACTCGGGAGGGTAGTCTAAGGACAGGATCTAGACTTGGGAAGGTCAGGTCAGAATCTAGGTTTGGAAGAACCAGATTAGAATGCATAAACGAGAGATAGGTGCTTAGGAATGAATACTATTTGTTATTAACGCATCGCATGCATCTTAGCCATAAGATATGATTGTATGCGGTCACCTTGCTTTCATGCATTTTGCATCAACGCATAGGACAAGAGTAAAGAATTAAGGATAAGCTCTATGGACATTTTGCATTCAACACATGCATCCTAGACTTAGGAGCATCGCATTTACATTGGAAAATGACTTACTGTGCATGGTAGTAATATGATCGCATGGTCAGACGCATTCCCAAGTAACGCTAGCTAAAGATCTTCTCAACCCCTTCATCGCATACTCATTGCATCTATCAACGCAACTTTCGTTTCTCAAATCCGCCACATTTATTCATTTCTTTTTAATCAATGCAATCAACAACCAAACACTTTATTTATTTTCTCGGTTACCGCAAAGTTTTCATATAAAAAAATCATCAATGCAATCTATTTTCACAAGTCCCTGTGTTCGACCCTGGACTTACTAGGAAACTCAGAGGAATTTACACTTGAATTCCGCTGGGGAAACTTGAGTGCACAACGCAATCCATCAATGCATATCATCCATATTCCCATTTAATAAAATAACACATCAAGTTTTTGGCGTCGTTGCTGGGGACTTCGGCAAAATAGTTTGTTAACGGTAATTTTTTTTTTTGATTTCTTTGCAGGAATCTCAATCTCTGGTCAATTACAACCCAGAGATTGAGAAGACTTTTAGACGAAGATTGAGAGACCGCCAACAACAACCACAATCTGATAAAGAAAAGATGGCGGAGCAGCCTGAAGGAGGAGCACCAAATGATAATAATGTCATGGCGAATCCGATTATGTTGGTAAACGATCGCAATAGGCCCATTAGGGACTATGCATCACCAAACCTCTATGATTTCTCTCCAGGAATCATGAGACCTGCCCTCGACGGAAGCAGATTTGAGATGAAACCGGTGATGCTGCAGATGATCCAGACTGCAGGTCAATTCGGAGGAAGGCGTGGCGAGGACTCGCATGGCCACCTCCGAAGTTTTATTGAAATCTGCAATACTTTTATGTTCCTGAACATCTCTACTGAAGAAGTTTGACTAAGTTGTTCCCATTTTCTCTCTGTGATCAGGCTAGGAAATGGGCTTATTCGCTCGAACTAGGAGAGATTACTTCTTGGAAGCAGGTAGTGGAGAAATTCATGAAAACAGTATTTTTCCACCTACGAAGAACGCAAGACGAAAAAAGCTTATTACAAATTTTGAACAAGATATGGACGAATCGCTCAGCAATGCTTAGGCGAGGTTTAAAAGGTTGGTCTGAGATTGTCCACATAATGGGCTACCAGACTGTCATCAAATGGAAATTTTCTATCACGGTTTGAATCCCGCTTCGAAGACTGCTGCCAATACGGCAGTCGCTGGTGGTCTGCTTGAAAAAACTTACGATGAGGCGAAGAATATCCTAGACCGCATCTCCAAGAACCATGAAGACTGGAAGGAGAGTGACAAGAGATTAAGACTTAAAGATTCTAACGCAAATAATGGTGCTATTGTTTCATTACAAAAACAAATGACCGCAATGATGAATTTGATTCAAGGAATGGTGATCAGCAGCCCAACACCGCAAGGTGGGCAAATCAATGCAATCAGTCAAAACACCGCAAGATGTATGACTTGCAGTGATGGGCATGCGATGGAAGATTGCCCGAAAAATCCACAGTCTGTATATTTTGTAAAGAATAACCCCTTTTCAAACACTTACAACCCTGGGTGGAGAAACTACCCCAATTTTTCTTGGAAGAATCAACAACAAAATTTTCAACCTGTGGCGCAAAAAGAAAGGCCACCAAGATTCTTCCAACGCAACAACGGTCAATAGAGCAATCAAGCAAGTAGCTCACAACAACCACCACAATCCTCTTCTCTGGAGAGCCTGTTGAAGCAATATATAGAGAAAAACGAGACAATGCTTCAAAGTCTGGCTACGTCCATCCACAACCTTGAATTGCAAATGGGCCAGATTGCGAGTGAGCTGAAAAGTAGACCGCAAGGGGCGTTGCCAAGCTCTACCAAACTTCCACGCAATCTAGGGGGATCAGGTAAGGAGCAATGTCAGGTTGTGACATTGCGCACTGGGAAGACTGTGGAGGGAGAAAAGAAGGAGCATAGTAGAATAACTTCCATCACAACTGAGCCTGAGATTGCGGTAACGCAAGAAGAAGAAAGAGAAATTGACGTAGTGAAACCTGAGGTTGCGTCGACCTCAAAGTCAAATGAAACGGGAACCGTAAATGTCCAGTTACAACCTTTCCCTCAGAGGCTAAGAAAGAATAAAAACGAAGAGGTGCAGTTCGAATGCTTCTTATCTATGTTAAAGCAATTACATGTTAACATTCCTTTCAGTGAAGCGATTAAGGAAATGCCTGCCTATGCCAAGTTTTTGACGGACATGGTAACTAAGAAAAGAGGCACTGAAAAATTTTCCATGGTGGCATTAACGCAAAGTTCCAAATCCATTATCCCACCGAAGATGAGCGATCCTAGGAGCTTCACTATTCCTTGCTCCATAGGAGGACTCTATATTGGGCAAGTCTTGTATGACTTGGGGGCTAGCATAAATTTGATGTCGCTGTCAATTTTTAGACAATTAAATGTGGGGAAACTCGTGCCCACATCAGTGACTCTCCAATTGGCTGACAGGTCTCTGGTTCATCCAGAAGGTAAGGTGAAGGATATGCTGATCACGATTGATAAATTTATTTTGCCAGCTGACTTCATCATCCTAGATTATGAGGCCGACAAAGATGTGCCCATCATTTTGGGGGCGACCTTTCCTATCAACGAGTTGTGCTCAAATTTATGTGCACAAGGG
The DNA here is from genome assembly GCF_027475165.1 of Benincasa hispida. NCBI lineage: Eukaryota > Viridiplantae > Streptophyta > Magnoliopsida > Cucurbitales > Cucurbitaceae > Benincasa > Benincasa hispida. The sequence goes on from NC_143482.1 coordinate 55,193,435, forward strand.
AGAAATCACTTTGAACATAAATGGACAGAAGCTCAAATTTAACATAATTCGTGCCATGAAATTCCTGGATGAGGAAGACCTACAAGATTCTGACGATGACCTGAATTTGATTGAAGAAGAAAAGTCTGATGAAGAGTGTGAAGAAGAGAATGTCAATGCATCCGTTGTTGCCTGCAATGCGATTGCAACAAAAACAAACAAAGAAGAAGAAATGATCGCAACGCAAGAAGAAGAGCCGACGGAATAAAGAAAAACAACGCAACCTTCCTTAGTGGAGCCACCAACACTTGAACTAAAGACCCTACCAACCCATTTGAAGTAGGCATTTCTGGGGCAGAATGAAAAGCTGCCAGTGATAATTTCCTCTGCGCTCAACGAAGAGCAAGAGAATGCATTGATGAGCATTTTCAAGAAACATATGCGAGCAATTGGCTGGATGCTCGCTGACATCCAAGGAATTAGCCTCGCGTACTGCATGCACCAAATTCGTCTTGAGGAAGACCACAAAGCAACAATTGAAAATCAACGCAGACTCAACCCTGCGATGAAGGAGGTCGTCAAGAAGAAGATTATCAAATGGCTAGATGCGGGCATTATCTATCCCATTGCAGATAGCACGTGGGTTAGCCCCTTGCAATGTGTGCCGAAGAAGGGCGGAATGACGGTAGTCCCAAATGAAAACAATGAATTAATATCGCAAAGAACCATCACTAGATGGCGCATATGTATTGACTACCACAAATTGAATGCGGCCACAAAGAAAGATCACTTCCCTTTACCATTCATTGATCAAATGCTAGACAGACTACATTCATTTGCCCATATGGGAATGATTTTTACTGCTTCTTGGATGGGTATGCCGGATATAATCAAATCATGATAGCTCCTGAAGATCAAGACAAGACCACATTCACCTGCCCATATGGGACATTCGTTTTTCGTCGTATGCTGTTTGGCCTCTGCAATGCACCAACACGTTCCAAAGGTGCATGATGGCGATCTTTTCAGATTATCTCGAGGACTCTGTGGAAATATTTATGGATGACTTCTCCGTTTATGGGAACACTTATGAAGTTTGCTTAGCCATTTCATGGTTAAGGAGGGTATAGTGTTGGGACATAAAATCTCCCAGGAAGGGTTGGAGGTGGACAAAGCAAAGATTGAAGCAATTAAAAAACTCCCACCTCCAACCAGCGTGAAGGCTGTGCGAAGCTTCTTGGGACACACTGGATTTTACAGACGATTCGTCAAGGACTTTTCTAAAATTGCACGACCACTGAGTGCATTGTTAGAGGCGGACAGGAAATTTGAGTTTGACAACAACTGCCTCAACGCATTCAGAGTATTAAAAGATGCGCTGATTATCGTGCCCGTACTAATTGCGCCGGATTGGACAATGCCATTTGAAATCATGTGCGACGCAAAAAGGTATGCGATGGGGGCTGCATTAGCGCAAAAGAGGAAAACTATTTTGCGCCCCATCGCATATGCGAGTAAAACTCTAAACCCTGCTTAAATAAATTATACCACCACTGAGAAAGAACTCCTGGCTGTGATTTTTGCGTTGGAGAAATTCAGGGCATATCTGTTGAGAACCAAGGTATTCATTCACACTGATTACTCAATGTAACGGTAAAAATTAATTCCTTATTATGCATGCACTGTGATGATAGATAATGTGCTACAAGTTCATGTCCCCGACAACGGTGCCATAAACTTGATGACATAATTTTAGTCTTTATCTTTAAGCATGTGGACAAATATGAATGTGATGAATGAATAATTCTTTTGCAATAAAGACAATTTTATGCGATACTACGTCTAAATATATACGTTGTTAATGATATGCTCGTAGTATGCGATGTAGTTGTGCATGTCACAAGTTTCCTTGCGCTGAAACCAAGTATAATTCCAACGCAAGTTTCTCAGAATAATCCAAGGTTAAACACAGGGATTGTTTTCGTTAATGCGTTACTTTTGTGATACATGCGACCAGTTTAACAATGAATAAAGAATTGGGTTTATACAAGAATATAAATTGCGATGAAATAAAATTGTGTTGATAAAATAAAGTTGCGTTGATAAAATAAAATCCTAAACTAATATGATACAAGATACAAGATACATGATACACGATACTGAGGTCGAGAACTGACTGCAAAGTTGTACAAAGATTCGATGTATGCGATGGCAAGTCTTTATGAATGAAGCAGAAAGAGGAAGAGCAAATAGTAAAAACAACGCAAGTTTGCCAATTGCGTTAAAGATATAACTAAGGTTCTGCTTTCCCTTGGTATACACCTCTCAGTGATTGGCCGCGTTCCCCTATCTCTATGGTGAAACAGGGATGAACGTGATGAATGCAAGGTTGTTTCCATCTCTGAAAATACTTCTTGCTTTAGTTAACGCATTCTTCCAACCCTCTCTTGATAGGCGGAATAACATCTTCACTTATGCTCTCACAGGTGAAGATGTCGTCGAGCATGCTTTAGCTAAACTTAATTATTTCCTTAACACAAATTAACTTACTCACTTAATTCTTGCTATTTACCCATGGGATTAAGAATACATCATGGAGAAAATGGATTATGGATGTACGGAAAGAGACAGTGAGATGACAATGGAAATTATCATAACATTTAATATAAAATTAAGCGTCTGATACATATTGTGAATGGAAGAGTAAAGAAGATGAATACAGATGATGAAATAGAGATTAGAAACAAATATAGAAAGAGTGTCAACGTCTTGACACAGATCCTGAATGGAGGTTGTGCTTGCCGACGTGTGGAAGTAGAGGAAAGGAAAGCTTCCCTCTCAGGCTTGCTTTCCTGGTAGAATTGACCTTCGCACAGAGCTTCAGCTACAGGGATTGGAAGGATTCTCTGCTCGGAGACTCACCTCTCGGCCTTGTCTCGTGGTTCACTCGGATCTACTCTATAAGTCGCTTCAGACCAGTCTCTCTCTTAGAATCAGTATATGAACGTCTCTATGTATACATGTATATCTTTTAGTGAATTTGCATAAGCTATTTATAGGCGAAGCTTGGCTCTTTGACTTTGTGGTCCCCACTGTATGATTATGGTAGTTCCTGAAATGGTGGAGTGAATATTCCTTCTGTTATGCAATCAACCAGTCAGAAATGCACAACTGAAAGCTGTACACTTGTCAGAATCCTCCGCAAATGCGTTGCTCTTTACATCTTCGATCTATCGTCGCATGCGGTGTTATTTTTTATTACCGCATGCGGTTGAAATTGCGTTGATCGCTAGAGCTCTTGATCGATTGTCGCATGCGCCGTCATTGCATTGATCATCTCTTCATTCTCGATTGATGGACGCAATGCGACGTAGATGCGTTGTTTATTTTATCTTTGAGCCATGAACGCATGCGGTGACTGATTTCCTGCAAACAGAAATTGAAACATTCTATTCTACCATCGCAATGGTGTTAGTGGGTGTATTGATGATAATTTATAATTTTTGCATTTCTTAGCCAATTTCTATACTATTGATGCAACTTTTCTTTCTTTGTGCCGCAATATCTAAATAAAACAACATAAATAACTTGTATTTTTACAAGTTATCACACCCCCAAATTTAGATCTATGCTTGTCCTCAAGCATATCTTCAACTAAGGCAATATCATTCAGTTCTTATCCTTATTCTGCGTTGATTGGTTGCTCCGAATGCTCCACCTAGGCAACATTACTTAACAACGCAATTTTCTTCTATCCTTAATAATTCGTAGACAGGCCATACTTTATTCTTTTATACAACAAATCTCTATTCAAAAATTCCCTTCTTGTTTTGGAAAGAATGTTTACCTCTTCATGCAAAAAACAACTTGGTGCGTTTGTATGCAGTGGTCTAGTTTGTGTCGTTCTATTAGAGATTGTTGATTATGGTTACACCCTTCATTTTGGCTTGCTCCCATGGGTGTCATGCGAACATCCAACTATGGTTATGTGCCAATCTCAACTTCAACTCTTGATTTTCAACTAAGTTTAACTGTTGCTGGTCAGAGGAGTTGTCCCTTATATTCTTATTTTTTTCTTCTCATTTTTTTCTTTCATATTGCGTCGATCTTGGAAAACCACCTTCGTTTTGGCTTGCTCCCACGGGTGTCATGCGAACATCCAACTACGAGCAGATTCCTTTCATGACTCAGATTGGGATTGTTTTGGAATTTCCCTTGCGCTGACATTGGAGTTTGTATGATTTTTTTTTGACAATGAACGCATTGTCTTAATGACTGCATCCACTTGATCACATCTGCTCAGACCTTTCCCACCCCCAAATTTAGAGATGCGCAAGGTCCTCATTACGTTGTTTTGGATAGAATAGACAAACACTTAGTCAAAATTTTGAAAAGAAGGTTTGAGTAGAGTCTTGAAGGATAAAAGGTAAAGTAGTGCTGTTGTTACAAATTATCTAAGTGTTAATCAGAAAATACAAAGTGTGGGAAATGTTGCTGAGGGTATGCACATAACTCATCATGGCAGCACACTGAATAACGCAAAATAAAAGATAAAGAACTGAACGATAATTGAAAAAGGATGATAAATAAGAGGCTAACGCATACGGAAAGAATTGTTACTTAGTTGTATTAAAAATTACCCAAGTATACAAAGAATTACAAATAACGCAATACAAAATTTGAGCATGTACAAAGAATCAAGTAATTGTTTCTATACATCGAAGTAACGAATGAAATTTATCCTTTGTATTTGATTCAGAGGAATGCAAAATTAAAGATTAACACTACGCCTCCATTAACGCAAATGCATATTTGTAGAGGACGGGCAACAATGCATGTATCATCGCAACACACCCCTCAACTTAGTGCATTTCTGGAGGATGGGTGCACGGTATTTCTACTGGCGTAACACTACCTCAACATAGTGCGTTTTCGCTAAGGACGGGCGAAAAATACATACGAGCGCAACACACCCCTCAACACAATGCATTTGGGTTGGACGGACGCAAAGTGTATCTTGTTATCACAAGATGCACCCATCATCGCAATGCATACCAATCTTTATTTTTCTTTTTAATTCATCAAAAACGCAATCGATAAGACTTTGCGGTGTTCATCGATTTATTCAGTCATTCACAGAAATTTTAAGAACAGCGCTACTAATGCATAAAAGTAAAGAAATTAAACACGACATGGAAATACACAATTGAATTAAATTGAAAGTAAACACGTAAAGCAGTAAAGGCTAATTCTAATAAGCAGTAAATAACACAATTAAAAAAAAATCAGTAAATGAAAGCTGTAAAGAAAGCACTTAAACATAGATATAGGGATGCTAATTGAAAGAAGTTTTTTGGAGTTACGGCAATAGCATCCACGCAAGTGGTCAATCTTGCTTGCCTAAGTCAATGGTCTCCATGCGTCGTTCCACATCACCCCCATAGTAGGGCTTAATTCGTTGACTATTGACTTTCAATGCGTTGCTCCCATCTTCAGTTGTTAGCTCCACTACACATGGGGAAAGATAGTCTTGATGCGGAATGGCCCAGATCAGCGGGACTTCAACTTCCCTGGAAACAATCGCAAACGCGCGTTAAACAGAAGTACCTATTGACCTTCGAAGAATGTCTGGTTGCTTACGCGGTCATCATGCCACTTTTTGGTTCTCTTCTTATAGAGCTTGGCATTTTCGTAGGCATTCATTCGCCACTCGACCAGCTTATTCAACTGCAATTTCTGGACTTTCCCCGCGCTTGCTAGATGAAAGTTCAGCTTTTTGCTTGCCTACATTGCCTTGTGTTCCAACTCGAGAGGTAGATGACAAGCTTTTTCAAAGACCATAACATATGGGGACATGCCTATTGGAGTTTTGAAGGCAGTCCTATATGCCCAGAATGCTTCATCAAGCTTGGGTGACCAATCCTTCCTAGAGGTACTGACTACCTTCTCTAAGATGGTCTTGATCTCTCTGTTAGAAATTTCTGCCTGCCCATTGGTTTGTGGGTGATAGGCGGTTGCAACTCTGTGGCTGACATTAAACTTGGTCAACAGGTTGGTAATGATGCGGTTGATGAAGTATGAGCCTTCATCGCTGATTAAGGCACGAGGCGTTCCATATCGAGTAAAGATATTCTTCTTGAGAAATTTTGCCACTGTGGCCGCATCGTTCTTAGCACATGCGATAGCCTCAACCCACTTTGATACATTGTAAACCGCAACCAGAATGTATTGATGACCTTCTGAAGGCGGAAATGGGCCCATAAAGTGATTCCCCATACATCAAATAATTTGATTTCCAAGATTAAAGTCAAGGGCATTTCATTTCTTCTAGACATGTTCCCTATTCTCTGGCATCTATCACACCACACAACATGAGCATGGGCATCCTTGAATAGTATTGGCAAAAAATAGCCACTTTGTAGGACTTTTGCAGCAATTACTATACAATGATGCACACATGAGTACTATTGTCATTTTGTACTTAACGTATTTATAAGAATGGAATTTCTTTCTCTGTATCTGTTCACTCTCTGTGATTCACGCATGAGTAACTAAATTAGTTGAATGGGTTGAGAAACATTTAGCTAGCACAACTAGGGAATCTTCATTCTTTGCAGTTATCTTGTTTCTGTATGCTTCATTCATCCTTTAGGGATACTCGGGAGGGTAGTCTAAGGACATGATCTAGACTTGGGAAAGTCAGGTCAGAATCTAGGTTTAGAAGAATCAGATTAGAATGCATAAACGAGAGATAGGCACTTAGGAATGAGCACTATTTGTTATTAATGCATCGCATGCATCTTAGCGATAAGATATGATTGTATACAGTCACCTTGCTTTCATGCATTTTGTATCAATGCATAGGACAAGAGTAGAGACTTAAGGATAAGCTCTATGGACATTTTGCATTCAACACATGCATCCTAGACTTAGGAGCATCGCATTTACATTGGAAAATGACTTGCTGTGCATGGTAGTAATATGATCGCATGGTCTGATGCATTCCCAAGTAACTCTAGCTAAAGATCTTCTTAACTCGTTCATCGCATACTCATTGCATCTATCAATGCAACTTTTGTTTCTCAAATCCGCCGCATTTATTCATTTCTTTTTAATCAACGCAACCAACAACCAAACACTTTATTTATTTTCCCCCTTACCGCAAAGTTTTCATATAAAAAAAATCATCAATGCAATCTATTTTCACAAGTCCCTGTGTTTGACCCTGGACTTACCAGGAAACTCAGAGGAGTTTACACTTGAATTTCGCTAGGGAAACTTAAGTGCACAATGCAATCCATCAACGCATATCATCCATATTCCCATTTAATAAAATAACGCATCAGTCATCCTAGTGAAGTGAAGTCTCTGTCATGAATGACATTATATAACAAGACTATAACACTTCGTGGTCCGGTCTTATACAAACTTCTTTGTATAGGATGCCTCCACTCGCATGTATCCATATGAATGATCAAGATCAGACCATCTGTAGCACGTCACAACACTTATAACTATCTATAAAGCGGGCTGCATCCATAGTGTCATCAGGATAAGGTTTCTCTCCTATATCTATATACTACAGACCATTTTGGTTATCACTTAAAGCATGATCCACTTGTGTGTCTCCATATACATGCTTAAGTTACAATGAAAACCAGGGATCATAGTTTATTGGTTTGTGGTAAATGAAAATAAAACATCTCATGTTTCATAGACAACAATGAAGAAAATATCTCATATTATTACATCACAAGCGTTTGTTCAATACAAGTGTTTACAAACTACAGGATCCAATAAGAGTTTAGGGCATTAACCCCAACAATCTCCCACTTTTCCTAAAGTGAGTGGTGTACATAACAAGTACAAATCAATAAACTAGGACACTAAGGCCCAGTACAAAAATCTCCCACTTGCCCTAGTCTAGCTGCAGGCGGTCCTGTAGACCCATGCTCTAAAGGTGACCCTAAAAAACTGTAACCGTGAGAGCCTTCGTAAATGGGTCAGCAACGGTTTGCTCCAAAGCGATCTTCATGACCATCACGTCCCCTCGATGCACTATCCGCAGATGAGATGATACTTCTGCTCTATATGTTTACCACGCTTGTGACTCTTAGGCTCCCTGAAGTTTGCCATAACACCACTATTATCACAATAAAGGGTGTGTTGGGATTGGTGTCCTAATTCTCCCAGAGTCTCGTAGTTTGTAAATTGTACACATTGTTATAAATAAAATAAGAGTTATTTTATTTGGCATTTACTCATATCCAATAAACAAAGCTTCATGGTTATTGTATGTAAACTTAAGCATGTATATGAGATATACAAGTAGATCATGTCTTAATTGATAACCTAAAAAGGTCTGTAGTATAAGGATTAAGAAGGGATACCTGATCTTGGTGACACTACGGATACAACCTACTTTGTAGAGGTTTGGAAGTGTTGTAAACTACTACAGATGATAGATCTTGACCATTCATGTGGAGACATGCGAGCGGGGTTGTCCTATACAAAGAGTTTGTATAAGACCAGATCACGAGATGACTAGACTTTATATATAACACCGTTGATAATGGAGACTTACATCTCACCTAAACGACCATAGATGGCACAATCTCAATTCTGAGTGTTTTGGAAACTCCTGCCTTTGAGGGCGGTTCTTTGATTAGTATGGGTGAGAGTGGCCAGATTGCCAACTAAACAAGCCTACCTTTCTTGAAGATTTGTCTGATTTGGGAGCTGGGAACTTAGTTACACAAGATGGAATTCACTCCTTCCTCGAAGCAAGGGTAAGTAGATAGATTGCTCCCTTAATGGATGGTTATAGGTCTTGAACATAGTGGCCATTCTTTTTGGAAGAGAGGACTCAGTCATAATAGAACTATGACTTATGTTCATCAGTGGTATTTAAGGTGTTAGATGTAACTATAGAGGCATAATAGTTATTGACCCAACTGTACTTACGAGCAATCTATGAAGGGTTATCGCACTGTTGATTGGTTTATATGGACAAAAAATATATCTGTAGTAAGAAGAATGCAGTTGTCGGTCTTTAGTGAAGTGCTCGATATTTAACAGATGGTGGATCTCATGGCTAAAGAGTTTAGTCAGTTATTCACGTACCGTTGGAGCTTCAAGCTACAGGTCCATAAGGTCCCCTTGGTAGCTCAATGGATTCAAGTTGAGAATCAGTTCTTGGTGTTGATTTGAAATGTTCGAATTGACAAGAGGAAATTCGATTATATATGATATGATTGGTGTGATGTATGAGATACATCAAGTGGAGGATTAATGTAAATGAGATTTACATTAAGTACCATAAAACAGAAAAAGAGCTATGGTCTATATGTTTCATGAGATGAAATATTAAAACTATAGGTTATAAATATAATTTGGTAAGTTGGTTATCATATATATTTATAATAATATTAATTATTGGATAATTATCTATTTTTCTCTAATAACCAATTGAGTGGGAGGTTATTGGTGGTTTTATGGTAACAGTGAGATAAAAAGGAAAAATGTTTTTCTAAATTTGGTAGAGTTGCTATTTTCGAAAGGAACTCACGGTTTGTTGTCAAGTGAATTGGATTCACTAAACGATAGCTAAAAGAGAGACTAAACAATTGTGGAGTGTTACTATATGATAGTTCACTCAGCTGGTCGTAGCTAAACGATCGCGGGGCAGTTGCTATATGATAGATTGCCTTCTTCTAAACGATTGAGCATTTGTCTATACAATAGACATTTCTCATCTTCCACTTGCTCAATCGTCTACACGATTATTATTTCTCCAGTCGCTTCCTATAACCAAGTCTACATAGAGCCCACACTTCTGAATTCTCACATAAAAAATACCAAGGTAGCCATTGTGGTGGTGTCCTCACTCAACTCGACTGAGTTCGAGGTTTTGGAGGTCGTTCGTTGGGTTCATGATCTTGGAGATTGTTGAATTCGTGTTTGCTGATTGATCGTGCTGTGTTGTGGTTGTTGTGTCCGAGCGTACGTGTGTTGCTGTCTTGGAGACTGAACGTGCGTTCATGATCGAGGGAGTTTGAAGAATGAGTCTTCAAAGGTATGTATTTGTTATCCCTTGATCTTATTGTAAAACATGCTGTAATTTCGTATTGTTCATGACCTGTAAGTTTTCGTTTCTTGACTATAATTGTGTATGTTCAATATCGGATGGATCTTGGAACGATCATTCCATTGCTCATAAATCCTTATGTATGATTTCCTTCAGAGTGATGGACCTAGACATGTTTGGAACAACTTCTAGATCAGTCAGGAACTTTCTGAGCCAAACAACCTCCTTAGTAGCTTCACAAGCCGCTACATACTCGGCCTCCATCATGGAGTCGATGATGCACCCCTGCTTAGTGCTTCGCCACACTACAGCTCCTCTGTTAAGAGTGAACACTGAGCCTGAAGTGAATCTCCGTGAATCCTTATCAGTCTGAAAGTCAAAGTCCATGTATCTAGTAAGGATCAAATCCTTAGATCCATACATGAGCATGTAGTCCCTCGCTCTCCAAAGATACTTGAGGATATTCTTGACGGTGGTCTAGTGACCCTGTTCTAGATTAAACTGATATCTATTGACAATCCCCACAGCGTAGCAAATGTTTGGTCTAGTACACATCATCGCATACATCAAACTGCCAATGAAAGATGCATAGAGGACCTGTCTCATGTCCTAAACCTCTTAAGGTGTCTTAGGACACATTTCCTTAGACAATGTAACTCCATGCTTGAAAGGTAGTAGGCCCCTTTTGGAGTTCTACATCGAGTACTTGAGCAATATCTTGTCAATGTACGATGACTGAGACAACGTTAGCACTTTGTTCTTCCGATCTCGAAAGATCTTAATACTAAGAAAAAATTGAGCCTCTCCTAAATCTTTCATTTGGAATTGGGTCGCTACCTAGTTCTTAATTGATGTCAGTAGACCTACATTATTCCCAGTGAGTAGCATATCGTCTACATACAACACTAGGAAAACTACTGAACTGTTGATGATTTTCTTGTAGACACAAGGCTCATTAATGTTTTGGTTAAAGTCGTACAATTTGATCGCAATATCAAATCGAATGTTCCAAGATCGAGATGCATGTTTTAGCCCATAAATGGACTGATTCAGTTTGCAAACCTTTTCCTCTTGATCTTGGGCTATGAATCCCTCGGACTGCATCATATAAATGGTCTCCTCAAGATTACCATTCATAAAGGCAGTCTTGACATCCATTTGCCATATCTCATAGTCATAATATGAGGCAATGGATGGGAGGATGTGGATAGACTTTAATATGGCAACAGGTGAGAAAGTCTCCTCAAAGTCGACTCTATCCATCTGGGTATAACCCTTTATCACAAGTCTAGCTTTGAAGTTTGTACCTTCCCATCAGTGATGACATGTAGATATGCATGTCATCTTAGGCCTTTTACTTAGAATTATGAAGTTTGTTAGGCAGAATATGCGTTGATCATGCTAGGAATTCATGAGAAAAAGAGTTTGCATCGATCAGCATGTCGAATCTCAGCTAACCCATTACTTTGCGTTAATTATGCGTTCAATGTTCTATTTTTGTAGCCAATGCAGGAAATGAACATAAACGCAGAAACCGGACCATCGCATAGACGACCGCATGTGGAGAAACACTCCACCGCAAGGCAAATGCATCGATCAACACATGGATGTTGCGGTAATTAGCTGTATGCATCCATCGCATGGGAGTTGCGCTCGTCAAAGCGAATGCAGTCATCGTGTAGAGTTTTGGTGTTAAGCGAATGCGGCCATTAAATGATTGCGACTATGCAACAATGCATTCTAATGGGATCAACACAAGGTTGGTGGAATGAACGCATCAACGCATCTACCTCGAGAAAATCCAAAGCTGATGCTGACATTTCACCTACCGCGCCGTTGGTGGCAGAGGTTCAGAAAGGACTGACACGCCGAACGTCAGACTCAGAGTAGTCCAATTAATGCTATCGGTGGTCCAAACTCTATAAATAGAAGGCGATGAGCAAAATTCCAAGTGATCTGGAGATTGTCCCTCAACCGGGGATTTTCCCCGCGATCCAGACAAAATGCATGAGAAGATGGCTGAGAGTTCTTCACCTCCTTCATCCATTCCGAGTGACGACCGGAGCCTTTGACTGGAGTTAGATCTCAAGAGAGTCAGCTCCTCTGCCCATCCATGGCACCACCGGCAGTCTTGACGCACATCCGCTGATAACTTGTAGAAATACAAGTTATTTATGCTGCCTTATCTAGATATTGCGGCCAAAAGAGAAGGAATATGCGTCGATTGTATGAAAATTAGCTAAAAAAATACAATAATTATGAATTATCGCAAATACACCCACTAACATCATCAAGATGGTAGAAGAGGATATTTTTACTTTGTTTTGCAGGAAACCAAGTCACCGCTTGCGATCAAGGTTCAATGAGAAACTGAACAACGCATCTCTGTCACATTGCGCTTGTCAAACCAGAATGAAGAGACGATTAACGCAATGATAGCTCAATGCGATAGTTGATACAAAACTAAATTTCAACCGCATGTGGTAATAAAAACAACATCGCATGCGAGCAACCGATCGAAAGATGCAGCTGAGCAATGCAAACGCGGAGGATTGTGACACGTGTACAACTAACCGTTGTGTAGATTTGACGATCTGATTACATAACAAAAAGAATATTTATTCTTCCATCTTCGGAATTTCCATAACAAGAAGTGGGGTCACAAGCCAAGAGTTAAAGCTTTTCACCTATAAATATCCCCATAGAATTAAGAGAAGATATACTGGATATGGGTATACTTGATACGAGTATATTTGATACGAGGGCTAATTAATTAAGAGAAAGGCTGAGTTGAGTACTGATCGGAAGAAATTCGGGAAGAGAAGAGACAAGGTCGAGAGGTGAGTCTTAGTGCGATTTTGCTAGATCCCCACCGTGAAGCTCTATGCTTAGATCCCTGCTATCGGTTGAGCAAGCCTGAGAGGGAAGCTCATCCATCCGTTCACTCCATCCACGCTGGCAAGCAAATCTCCATCTAGATCGGCCTAAGATGTTGGCGCTTATTTGTATTTGTTCTAACTCTATTTCATCAAGTGTATTTCATCTTTTTAATCTCTTCATTCACAAATCATGTATCAGACGCTAAATAGTTTTATTGAATGTCTCGATCACTTCCACTTCCACTTTTCTGTCTATTTCCGTTCATCCATTAATCGTTTTCTCCATGAAGTTTTTCTTAATACCTTGGTAATTAATATGGATTAAACGAGTAACTTAATCTATGCTAAAGAGATAAATGCGTTTAGCTAAGGCATGCTAAATGACATCTTCACTTGTGAGAGCAGAAGTGAAGATGTCATTTTGATCTGTCGAGAGAAGGTTAGAAGAATGCATTAACTAAAGCGAGTAGTACTTCCAGAGATGGAAGCAACCTTACGTTCATTACGTTCATCCCTGTTTCACCACAGAGATGTGGGAACGTAGCCGATCACCGAGTGGTGTACGCCAAGGGAAAGCAGAACCGTACTTATACCTTTAACACAATTAAGGAACTTTCGATGTTTGTATTAATTATCTTCTTTGTTTCTACTTCACACATAAGGCTTATCACCGCATTACATAATCTTTGCATAATCTTCACAGCCAGCCTTGACCTCAGTATCTTGTATCATGAAACCTGTATCTTGTATCATCTTAGCTTAGATTTTCTTTATCGCAATTTACTTTAACGCAATTTATGTTATTATCGAATCTTTACCACTTACTTTACTTTATCGCATGTTTAATTACTTGTACACAAAATCTTTACTAATTTGAAAAAACCCTAGTCGCATATATCACAAACATAACACAATAACCTCAAACAGTCCCTGTGTTCGACCTCGGATCACACCGAGAAACTTGCGGTGAAATTATACTTGGTTTCAACGCAAGGAAACTTGTGACAATGCACAGCATACTACAAGAACATTCATTAATAACGCATATCTAGAAGTAGTATCACATATCATCGCATGAAATCTATGTCATCAAGTTTAAGACATGGACTTGCATTATACTAAAAATACGCGTTACAAGTTTATGGCGCCGTTGCTGAGGATTAGTTAACGGTTTATTGTTTGAGTGTGTTTGTGGTATTTGCAGGATAGATCTCGTTGTACTGGCTGTTCAACGCAGAAAGCAGCTTGACGATTTATGAGTACTGGTGTTGAACCAGAATTCGAAGCTGACCTTGGGATCGAGTGTACCTTTCGCGCACGGGCACATCAGAATCAGATAAGGCGAAAGAAAGCAGCAAGTATGGCAGATATAACGACAATGCGGTTCCCGTAGTAAATCGAGAGGCTGTTAGGCCAGCGCAGGATCCTATTTTCCTGACTGTTGATCGCAACATCCCCATGAGGAATTATGCGACACCCAACCTGTATGATTTTTCGCCTGGGATTTCGAGGCCTACTGTTGAGGAGAACGCAAGGTTCGAAATAAAGCTTGTCATGCTACAAATGATCCAAAATGCAGGGCAATTTGGGGGTATGCAAGGTGAAGACCCGCATGCCCACTTAACCAGCTTTATCGAAATGTGCGGCAACTTCTCACTACCTGGCGTAACCCCAGAGAGTATTAGACTGTATTTTTTCCCTTACACCTTGAGGGACGAAGCCAAGAGGTGGGCTCACTCACTGGAGTCGAACGAGATCACATCATGGGATCAACTGGTGGAGCGATTCATGAAGAAGTTCTTCCCATCGGCTGCCAACGCAAGGCGAAAAAAGGACGTGCTGAACTTTGAACAAATGGAGAATGAGACCCTGAGCACTGCCTGGATGCGATTTAGAAGATTGGTGAAAAACTGCTCGCATATCGGGATACCCGATTTCATTTTGATGGAAACCTTTTATAATGACCTGAATAGATCGATGCAGGTTGTTGCTGACGCCTCCGCGATAGGAGGTTTTATGGAAAAAACGTATACTGAGGCCAAGGTCATCCTTGATCGCATATCGCGGAACATGGATGACTGGATTGATGATGGCTATGGAAGCCGAGGCGCCGAAAGAAGAAAGAATGAAACTGCCATTGTCCCTGTGAAGACAATGACCACATTGGCGCTCAGATGGCCGCGGTGACCTCGATTCTTCAATCGATGGCAATCAATCAAGGAGCCATCCCCCAACAATCAGTGCAACTCGCTACGCCGGCTCAAGTGGCTGTAATAAGTTGCATTAATTGTGGAGGGGCTCATGTAGCAGAAATGTGCCCATCGAATCTCTAGTAAGTATGCGCCATCCAAAACAACCCCTTCAGCAACACCTACAATCCTGGCTGGAGGAGCCATCCTAACTTCGAATGGGGAGGCAATCCTAACCGGGGGGACCAATCAACCATCAGAGTGGCAGTCGAGGAAATCCTTCTTTTCACCATAACTCAAACCAGGGGCAACCAAGGAAATCGCATAACCAGCAACCCTCATCATCAAACACCTCTAGAAGCTCATTGGAGGCCCTGTTGAAACAATATATGGACAAAAATGACGTAGTAATGCAGGCGCGTTTTCAATTCGAAACTTGGAGATCCAAGTGGACCAGCTGGCATCTGAGCTGAGAAATAGAGCACCAGGAATGTTGCCTAGCAACTCAAAAGCCCCAGGATCCAATGAAAAGGAGCAATGTCCCTAGGACATTGGGCAGGCAAGCCGGACCACCTGCAGAGATGTGGATTGCGCTCATTCAAAGAAACGCATCTTCCGGTCCATATTTCACATCTATGTTTAATGCTTTCTTTAAATTCCTGTCTTGTTGAATTCCTGAATTTTATCTTTACTTCTTCTTTTAATTCTTATCTTGACTTTATGAATTTAATTCTTCATTTATTCCTTTTGCATTAATTTTTATACCATCTTTAATTCTTTTAACTTTTCTGTAATTAATGCGTTGGTCCTTAATTAGTGAATGATTGAGAAATAAAGAGAAATTTATTGCTGCAAGTCATAGCAACTTGCGTTGATGAATAATAAAATAAAATAAATAAAATGAAACAATCAACATCTAGTATGCAAGGTGATGATGGACGCATCTTGAACCAAGAAAGACACGCTTTGTGTTCATCCAACTCAAAAGCATTGAAACCGAGGGGTGTGTTGCGCGCGTATATGTCCTTTGCCTGTCCTTGGATAAATGCACTATGTTGAGGTAGTGTTGCACTGGTAGCAATACCGTGCACCCGATCCTCCAGAAATGTGCTTAGTTAAGGGGTGTGTTGTGGGGATGCATGCGTTGTTGCCCGTCCTCTGCAAAGATGCACTTGCGTTGGTGAACACATTGCGTTAATCTTTACATTGCGTCCATTTGAATAAAAAATTAAAGAAAATTATTTTTGTCATTTGAGGAGTCCAATCATTTCATATCCCAAAGCAATAATGACTTTGCAGACGAAAGGACATTTTTCTGAAATTTCATAAATGAGGGAAGTTCGAGCGATGGGCCGTTTGAGTGTCTCGAGACCTGTCACCACGAAAATTGCGTTGGGCCCACTATGGCTCAACCTATAAATAGGAACCCTTCCCCGTTTGTGAACTCTTTACCTCATTTTGCATACTGAAAACCCTAGTGCCTAGCATACGAAGCTTTCTTCTTCCTCAAACCCTAGCGAATTTTTCAGTCCTCCCTAGCTTACCATCCATGGCTGACCAAGCTTCCTAACACTCTGCTTCACCCTCAATCCCTTCCTCTAACCAAATCGCCATTCGAAAGGTAGAATTCTTTGCTGCCAGTCGTAGACTTACTGTCCAACCCCACACCGCCCCAAGAATCATCGGTAGAACCTAGAGAAACCCCTTAGCCGTTAGACCTCCTCAGTTCAAGAGGGGGCACAACACTGAGAGCACACCAGTTCCAACACCTGCCGTCTCAACTGAGAGTGAGAAGAAGAGACGCGATGATACAGAGGTGTTTGGTAACATTTTGAGCAATCTGGAGCAAGGAGGGGAGCTCATCATGGAAGAAGGAAATCGCAGAAGAAGACTACAAGATGAGAAGATGTGCAGTAATAATGAGCTCGCAAGGCTCGAAGGGATAAGAAGCCGCGAAGAGGAACAACGTCTGTTGCTGGCCTCCGAATAGTTTGTAGAAGAGTTTGAGAGAGAAGGAAGAGAAGAAGAAGAGAAAGAGAAAAAGAAGAAGGAAGAAGAGAAGAAGAAGAAGCACGAAGTTAATAGAAGGCACTTACAAAAGAAGAAGGGTAAAGAACTCCAGAGCGAGAGAAGAAGGAACAATGCAAGGAACGAGAAAGAAAACAAAGGCAACAATCCCGCCTTGCGTTGGCCAAAAGAAAGGGCAAAGCGATCGTAGAAAGCAGCAAGCCCGCGTTGGCAAAGGCACGTCCATCCAGAAAGAAAGAAAATGACGACTTGTTGATGGAGATTGGCTTTTACCCTGTGCCAACGCCACTACCTAACCTCATCACGAGCGTGATCGTGGAGCATGGCTGGGACATATTTTGCCAGTGCCCAGCCATTGTTGTTCCAAAGGTAGTGCGTGACTTTTACCATAGACGGCTACATGGCACCAAGGACGTGGTGACCATAAAAGGGGAAGTGGTGCCTTTCAGCGCAAAGGACATCAATGAACTATACCAAATGAAGGATAACCTGGATGCACTGAGTAACAAAATCATTAATGATCCCACAGAACAACAATTGGAAGATGCGCTGTGAGTATTAATGCAACCGGGCACTAAATGGTCGGTTTCTTTAAAAGGCATCAAGACCCTGGCGTCCAAGACTCTGCTTCCAGAGGCAAGGCTTTGAGTTTATCTGGTTAAAAAGCGGTTGATCCCAACTTCTCATGACAAGACCACTTCACGGGATCGAGTCATGGCCGCATACTACATTGCACGCGGCATTCCAATCGATGTGAGCCGGTTGATCGCAAGTCAAATTCGAGGCTTTGTGGGGCACATTAGAGGACAATACTTCTTTCCATGGATTGTTTCAAGTCTGTGCCTGTCAGTGGGTGTAGGCATTGAGGAGGAACCCATGCAAGAAGTCCATGGCCTTATCAATATCAAAATCCTGAGGCTGCTCCTTAAAGACTCCCCGCATTGCCCAGAGTTACCTTAAAGAGGCCCGAAATCGATCTCAATGCGCTGCAAGAACCCAGGCCAAAGAGACAACGCAAAGATGATAAGGGAAAAGGGAAAATCCAAGAAGAAACAATGCAAGATCCAGAACCTTTGGACCCTTTACCCTTAGTAATCTGCC
Source organism: Benincasa hispida (assembly GCF_027475165.1). NCBI lineage: Eukaryota > Viridiplantae > Streptophyta > Magnoliopsida > Cucurbitales > Cucurbitaceae > Benincasa > Benincasa hispida. The sequence continues at coordinate 55,211,698 of NC_143482.1, forward strand.
ATCCTAGCCCTTTGAGCCCACCCACACAACCTTCTTCTCCACTCCATGAGCATTTTACCAACCTTCTCCATACTCCAAATTCTCCAACCGCATACCCACCAATTTACTCACCTGCAGCTTCATCACCGCAACCTTCCATTCCACCGCCACATATTGATGACCCACATGATTTGGGTGAAGGCATCTCTGCCTAACCCCAAAACGATGCTGGCGAGACATCGCAGGCACACCTTCCATCCCCTCCTTGGCTGCAGAGTTAGCTGAAATGCGGTCCCTCTTCTCCCAACAACAACAACTCTTCGCTCAACAATAAGCCTTCTTTAACCAGAGGTTTGATGTGGTAATGGAGCAAATCGACGATATACAGCGTAGTGCTACTACGTCAAGGGAGGCGTTGATCAATATTCAGCGCAATATTTATAAAGTCCATCGCCACCAAAGACAGATTGCGGAGCGCAACCATGAGTACTTTAATTTTCTCACAACGTATCTTCATGGTCCCATGATGCCTCCGCATCTTAGGCAGCAATTGAATTTTGAAGAAGCTTCTTTAGTACCACCTTAAAATTCTCCTCCAGACCCTCATACTCCTCAACAATAATCTTTACATTTTTTTTGCAGCCATTCTATACTTTTATTCAATTCATTATTTAATTAAATTCTTTGATTCTTTGTATAGGCAACAATTTTTTTATTGCGTTAATTTTTAATTATTTGTATACTTTGTTAATAATCAATACAATTGAGTAAATATTCTCTTCTTTTTTCCTGTGCTTTTTTCTTTATCATCCTTTGTCAATATTTGTGATGTTATGATCTTTAGCTAGCGTTACTTGGGAATGCGTCAGACTATGCGATCATGTGACTACCATGCACAATAAGTCATTTTCCAATGTAAATGCGATGCTCCTAAATCTAAGACGCAAGTATTGCATGCAAAATGTCCATAGAGCTTATTCCTAAGTCTCTACTCTTTTCCTATGCGTTGATGCAAAATGCATGAAAGCAAGGTGACTGCATACAATCAAATCTTATTGCTAAGATGCATGCGATGCATTGATAACAAATAATGCTCATCCCTAAGCGCCTATCCCTCGTTTATGCATTCTAATCTGGTTTTCCCAAACCTAGATTCTGACCTGACCTTCCCAAGTCTAGATCCTGTCCTTAGACTACCCTCTTGAGTATCTCTAATAGACGAATGAAGCATACATAAACAAGATAACCACAAAGAATGAAGATTCCCTCGTTGTGCTAGCTAAATGCTTCTCAACCCATTCAACTAATTTAGCTACTCATGCGTGAATCACAGAGAGTGAACAGATATAGAGAAAGAAATTCCATTCTTATGAATAAGTTAAGTATAAAATGCTAATGGAAGTTAAGGTAGAGAGCATGGTAGAAATTCCTTGCTGATCGAGGCTTTTTACACTGGGATCTCTATTATGAACTAGAAATATTCCTGGTTCTGCAAGAGTCGGCCCTTTCTCTGTCTTGGAGCTTCTGGTGCTTTCCCAAGCTCGTCGGAATGATCTACTGGCACACCTTCTTCCTCGCATCCGCCTTAAAATGAAAGAAGACTATGGACAGAGACGCGAACTTGTAAAATAATGAAAATAATCGATTGCTTAACCCCTCATTTGAAGAATGTACATGGTATTTATAGGGTATCAAAGGTGAAAGGCGGCTCTCTCCTGGCTGTATAGATGGGACAGCTTTAATTTCCGACTGATACACCGGATAATTGTCACCGATAAAGCTGGACGTACTTTGTGACCGTTATCGGCTGTCAACTTAATTTGAATCTGACTGCCGTCAGCTTTCTGTCCCATCGATCTTAATTGTCCTTTCGTCCTGATGTGCCCACCATGTTGCAGTGATTCTTCTTGGGTGAATGTTTGCGAGCACGATCAATGCAAAGTCTTGCAGTGAAGTTGCACTCGACCGATGAATTCCTATGATCGCAATCTTTGCATTGCGTTAACGCATATTCTGCACAAAAAAATACAAAAACCAATAGTTCCAATGCACTGATGCATGCGACCGCAATATTATAGAATTTATGCTTAATGGACGTAATTTATCATTTTCATCAACGCAATCCAACATTGTTTAATAACTTAGCACTACGATAACGTGCATTTCTGCCCGTTATCAATAATCTACTTTGTTCAGTATAGCATTACTGACAAAAGGAAGGAAACTATCTGGCAACGAGTGTAGAATTATGCTAACTTGGCTGGCCTCATCGATGCGTGACCCATTCATCTCCACCACATTGAAGTGGACCATCATGTTCAGAACATGTTCACGAACAGATGTGCCTTCCTCCATTTTGGAGTTGAAGATGCATTTCAGAGCTTCATGCTTAAGCTGTCCAGATGGTTGTCCGAACATTCCTCGTAGGGACTCTACGATCTCACGCACTGAGACCATAGACTCATGCTTCTTGGCCAAAACATCGTTAAAACTAGCTAAGATATAAGCTCAGCCCTTCTCGTTCGCCTGTGCCATCGCTCATAAGCTACCGAACATTTTAATTGGCATTCTGAGTCGGAATAGGAGGACACTCCTCTGTAAGGATGAACCTTAAGTCATCGATGATCAAAATTGTAGTTACCGTGTGTTTCCAACTAGCGTAATTCTCGCTAGTCAATTTACCGGCGCTTGATAGAGCTAATGTGGCTGTAGCCATTTCTACGTTACTAAAAACAGAAAAAACTTAATGAGTCTATGCAATACCACTTTTAACACCAATTTTAGTTTTAGCAAAATAGTTTCCATGTACCCTAAGTGAAAAGACATCTCCTTCGCAATGATGCCCAGTGAGGCAGGACAAACGTCACTGGTGGAGTGATCAGATGCCCCTTCACTAGAATGAGACACTCTCAACCATTAGGCAGAAACAACTCTTGTAACTGACCCTAATAGTCACCATTTTTCGGTTCAGAACTGTTAACCTTTAATAATTCTACGTAAGTGTAACCCCTCATTTTTGGCCCTAGAGTCTCGCCCTAATGCGCCCACCGTAGGAAAAAAAGATTAGGACAAGAGACTAAAGCAACCTTATCCTATACAGGAGATCAGATAAAAAGTCATGCAAAACTGCCATCCTATAGGGGGACATTCGCAGGGTGCCTCAAGGCAATGCACAGAAACGTTATCCAACCTAATGAGAGAGATTGTAGGATATGTTGTTACACGTCTCGCTCCCACGTACTATGAACATTCTCTCCATTCACCTTGGTATTGACCTACCTAAACACCATCCTTTAGGGGGACACTTCTAAGGTGCCTCGAGGTCGAGGATAGATCTCACAGTATGAACATAAAGGAAGAAACGTGAAGAGGCTTAAGTGAAGTATCATATACCTCGAGTACCTCCCACTGAATGTTCTACCTAGGGGTTCATTAACTTAGATGATCCGACTACTGATTTTATCTAAGCCAATTTAATTTGCTAAAAAACAACTCGTCTTTGAATTAAACAATTTCAAGTCAAGTCCCATTAAACTCTTTAACGGACTACCCTCAAATTTGCATGCATGCATCAAATCTATCTAATTCACCTTTCTAGGTAGGTTTCCAGGTAGGGGTGTTTCGTTTCCATCAGCTTAAGTACCCCAGCCTAGACAGAACTTGCCTTAGATAAAAGGTCCCTTATAGATAGATTTGCTACATATTTAATCTTTTATTAGTCAATTTAATCCTATAAAATTGATTAAAAGATTAAACCTTAGGTTGCTAATCTCATTAGAACCATGATCTTAGGTCTATCTCCACCAAGTTTTAAAACTCTTTTAAAACCATGATTCAAGCCAAAGTTCGCATGCATTTCTTTATTCTTGATTTTAGTTCTAATTTCCCTTGTAACACTTATAAAAGAAACAACCAAAATCATTCCACATTGCTATGCATAACTAGGTATTTATAACTCTTATAAATGTAACCTATGTGTCATGCTTCATGCAATGTCCATTCATTACTATATATAACTCTTATATACTTGGTAATGAACTAGGCAAATATGTTTCCATACACCCTTATACTATAACACTTATAATATAAACTATGCTTAATGCATGCATAAATATAACTCTTATATTATATGATGCATGAGCATGCTCTTATGTAATTTAAATCATGCAAACTACTATATCATAACACTTACAATATAGAGATGATGCATGACCAATGCATAACCTAAGGTGGGATGTCAACTATATGGCATACCCTATGACATATAATAAAACATACATCTCATGTACATTCATCACAATTAATGGACCGGGATGATTAACCTAAAAAACCGGAAATTAAATTCTATCTATTACATAGAACCATCGAGCAAACCGATTCACATGCGAATCAGGTCTTGTACTGCCCGAGCGAAGTCTTCCCTGATCGTTTAGTAAATTGGGAGAGTAACCACGATTGTTTAGCTATGATTGAGTACCATTTACAATGCGATGAAGCATGAGGCCACTTGATCATTTAGGGCACTAATATAAACACACAAGTCTAAATGATCGTATAGACGACTACGTTGTTGTGAAGCACGATCGTCTAGATGATCATATATAGAACAAGCGCTAAGTAACTTTTACTACGCGATCATGTAGTCAGTGACTAAGCGATGAAGCTTTCTAAGTTATACGATCATTTACTGCGCATGTGTTCACATTGCTGCCGAGTATCCCATACTCAATGATCGCTTACCCCATCGTTTACACAACCTGACCAACGCTTGGTCTTCTTCTTCCTCGAAGTAATGTGCAACTCCTTGCTTTGAAGCTTCATCACAAGCGACTCACATTGTCTTATACAAAATCCTTTGTGTAGGACACCTTCGTTCGCATGTCTCCACATGAATGATCAGGATCAGACCATCTGTAACACGTCACAACACTTGTAACTATCTACAAAGCGGGCCGCATCCGTAGTATCACCAGGATAAAGTTTCCCTCCTATATCCATATACTATAGACCATTTTGGTTATCACTTAAGGCATGATCCGCCTATATGTCTCCACATACATGCTTAAGTTACAACGACAACCAGGAATCTTAGTTTATTGGTTTGTGGTAAATGCAAATAAAACATCCCATGTTTCATAGACAACAGTGAAGAAAATATCTCATATTATTACATCACAAGTGTTTGTTCGATACAGGTGTTTACAAACTACAGGATTCAATGAGAGTTTAGGGCATTAGCCCTAACAACTACAGGGGCAAAATAGTAATTTTGGTCTAGCTGTACTTACGAGCAATTTGTGACTGTTGATTGGTTATATCCAATGGACACAGAAATATATCTGTAGTGCGAAGATGTAGCTGTCGGTCTTTAGTGGAGTGCTCGACAGTTAACGAATGGTAAATAATTTAATTAAAGAGTTTAATTAATTATTTACATACCATTGGAGCTTCGAGCTACAGGTCTATGAGTTCCCCTCGGTAGCTCAACGAGATTTAATGAGGATAAGTTTTCGATTAATTTGAATTGTTTAAATTAATTGAGGGAATTAATTATATGTTATATAATTATGTTTATTTAATTATATATGATATAATTACTATAATGTATTTGATACATTATAAAGTATGTTTGAGAGGAATTAAATATTTAATATGATTTAAATATTAATTATGTGAATTAAATTCATATAATTGAAATTTAATGTAAATATGATTTATATTAAATGTCATAAGTGAGAGAAAAGAAACTATAGGTTATATTGTATATGATACAATATTGAAACTATACTTTATATGCTATATTTAATATAACATATAGTTTAATATATATCATATGATAAAGTAGTTACCATTTGAATATATATTAAATAAATAAATCAATTATTATTTAATTCATTTATTAAAATTAATTAAATTTATTTTTTAAAATTAATTATGGGGAGGGAGTTTTAACTCCCTCCTTATTTTCTCTCCACCAGTTACATGACAGAGGAATGCGGTATTCCAATAGGGATTCTTCTTCCTCCTCCCTGCAAGATAGAACGAGTGTGAGGTTTTTCCAGAAGAAATGCTCTCTATAATTTAAAAAAAACAACATTTTCCTTCTCTCTTCATCCTCTCCATTCCCTCAATCCAAAATAGCCAGAGCCCACCACTCCTGGATCTCTCATCCTAGAGAATACCAAGGATGCGTTCATGGTTGTGTCAATTGGAGGTCGAAGGATTCCCATTTGAAGACAGACTTCAATGGTAAAGTTTTATGAAAATCATTTTTCTCTTTTCTATTTAGTTAAAAGCATGTTGTATATTATTTTCAAATGCATTATCTCGTTCTTGTTTTTCTGTAAAATCATTTTTCAAAACAAATGGGATTTGAGACGATTCTGCTTCCGCTACGGGTTCCTCCACTGTGGATCCTTCAATTGGTATCAAAGCACGGTCTCAATCCCAAAATTCCATTTTTTTAATTAGATTTTATAGTGATGGTGGGTTTTTTTTTAAAAAAAATTCGCATTCTGTATAATATTCATTTAATGAATGGCTTTTTATGAATGTGGTTTTGTTGATGGATGTTTCGGGATAGGACATTTTTTTATGGATTTTTTTAAGGGCCCATGTTTTGGTGCATTTATTTGCTATAGTGTCTGTAAGTTTTTGGTTTTGAGTCGTTCATGCTGCTCTCGGTGGTTTTCTGGCAAAACAGAGCTGTTTTTGGACGTCGATTCAAAGAATGAAATTGTATAGTAGCAGACAATACAGTAGCGCCGCGACGCTGTGCCCTAGCGTTGAGACGCTCTGAGTGGCAAATGGAGAATTTTCTCTGTGGCCTCGCGATGCTAGGACATAGCATCATGACGCTGTGAGATAGGGAAAACTGACCGATTCGCATTCAGTTCGCCTAGTTCGAGCGATTCGAGGGCGGTTTGGTTGCTAGTTGGACTAGTTCATGGCCTGGTTCGAGCGGTTCAAGGCCCAGTTCATTTGTTTCGAATCGGATGGATTTTATTATTGTAATAATTAGATGTTTAATTAATTTTTAAGTGTCCTATTCTAGTCCATTAACTCGTAGTTTTAAATATACATGTGATGTATGTTTTTTTATTTATATGTCATATTGTATGTCATACAGATCTAAAAACCCACCATAGGTTATGCATTTATTTTCATACATCATTTTATATTATAAATGTTATAATATATAGTTGAATGTATGTGTGGATGTATGCTAAAGTATGGTTCATTACTTTATTATATAATTGTTATATATGTTAGTAATAAAATGAAATTGCATGAAGCATGACACTACTTTAGGTTAATTTATAAATGTTATAATTTACTAAAGTATGTGAAAGGATGCAATGTATTGTTTTAATTGTTTCATTTCTTTATAATTGTTATAACTAAATGAAATTAGAATTAAAATCAATAATGAAGAGTTTCATGCAAACCTTAGGTTATAATCATCTTTTAAAATTGTTTTAAAATATGATTTACATAGACCCAAGATCACATTTCTAATGAGATTAAAAATCTAAGTTTAATCTTTTAATCGGTTTAATAGGATTAAATTGATTCTTAATAAAAGATTCAAAATGTAACGAATCTATCTATAAGGGACCTTTTGTCTAAGGCAAGTTCTGTCTAGGCTGAAGTATTTAAGTTGACGGAAACATAATACCCCTACCTAGGAACTTACATGGAAAGGTGAATTAGATAGATTTATTACATGCATGCAAGTTTCATTGAAGTTTATTAATAGTTTAACAGACCTTAATAAAAAATTGTTTAACTATCCAAAGACAAGTGTTGTTTTGGGCAAATTAAACAATCACTTAGTTAAAAATCAGTAGTCGGATTTTCCTAAGTTAATTAACCCTAGGTAAAATGCTCAGTGGGAGGAAAATGGGTATATGATACTTCATTTCATCCTCTTCACATTTCTCCCTTAAAGTTCACAACGTCAGATCTATACTCGACCTCGAGGAACCTTGAGTCTCCTCTTACGGATGACATTTGTATAGGTCAATATCAAGGTGAATGGAGAGAGTGTTTATAGTAAGTGAGAGCATGACGTGTGACAACACATCCCTCAGTCTCCCCTATTAGTTTGAAGTAAAGTTTCATGCATGGCCTCGTGGCACCTTGAGTGTCCCACTAAAGGATGACATTTTTGCATGATACTTTATTCAAACTCCAGCAATGGATAGGGTTGCTTTAGTTTCATGTCCTAATTGTTTTTTCCCTATGGTTGGAAAATTGGGGCAGAACTCTAGAACCTAAATGAGGAGTTATACTTACATGAATTATTAAGCAAGTTAACAAATTCTAGACCCAAAAATGGTAACTGTTAGTTATAGTGACAAGGTGTTGTTTCTGTTTAATGGTTGAGAATGTCTCGTTTCAGTGAAGGGGCACTTGATCACCCTACGGTGACTTTTGTCCTGCCTCACTAAAACATCATTGCAAAATAGATGTCACTTAGGGTACATTAGACTATTTTGATAAAGAAAATGATTGGTTGTCTTGGTGGTTTAATATAAGTAGACTAACTATAAATAATTTGTATGGTTTCAGCAAACTTTTACTACAATTGGTTATCGCTACTTTAAAATTGCTCGACGCTAATAAGTTAACTGGCAAAAACTATGTTTTATGGAAAAATACGATCAACACAATTTTAATCATCGATGACTTGTTTTGTCCTTATGGAGAACTATCCTCCCATTCCTGCTCCCAATGCAGCTCGAAATGATCGAGAGGCATATGAGCATTGGACATGAGCAAACAATAAGGCCCAATCGTGTATAAGGCCCAATCGTGTATCTTGGCAAGTTTGAATGAAGTCTTGGCAAAGAAACATGAGCCCATGCTGAGATCATGGAGTCCTTGAGGGGAATGTTTGGACAACCGTCCGCTCAGCTCAGGCATGATGCTCTAAAACACATCTTTAATCCCCGTATGCAAGAAGGGTCATCTATTCAAGAATATGTTCTAAACATGATGGTACACTTCAACATTACGGAGATGAATGGGTCTAGCATCGATGAAGTCAGTCAGGTTAGCTTCATTTTAGAATCTTTGCCTGGAAATTTTCTTCATTTTCGTAGCAATGTTGTTTTGAACAGGATTGACTACAACCTGACCACTCTGCTCAATGAGCTACAAACCTTACAATCCTTGATGAAAAGCAAGGAACAGAAAGGTGAAGCAAATATTGCTTCATCTTCTAAGAAGTTCCACAGAGATTCGACCTCTAAGACTAAGTCTGTACCTTCTTCTTCTGACATAAAAAAGGGAAAAAAAAAGGGTGGGAACGGGAAAGCTAACCCTATAGTTGTGCTTAAAGGGGCAGAAGACAGATCAAGGCTACAAAGGGAATATATTTCTATTGCAAACAAGATGAGCATTGGAAGAGAAACTGTCCCAAATACTTGGCAGAAAAGAAGAAGGCCAAGCAAGGTAAATATGATTTACTTGTATTGGAAACCTGCTTAGTGGAGAATAATGATTCTGCTTGAATTATAGATTCTAACGCCACTAACCACATTTGAAGGAAATCAGACATGAGGATTTCCATGAGCAGCGGAATGATCATTCCAAATTTCATTCGTATTTGAACATTCACAATTATAATCAAGAAACGAAAACTTAGTGGTCATGCATAATACAAAATTACAGCATGCTTTTAATAACATTAAGGGAAAGATTATCATAACTTTGAAGACTCATCTTCAATCTACCTTGATCTCAAACGCTCGTTCAATTAGCAAGATAGCAATCACGAACACTCGAACACTTCGACCGCAACACGGCACGATCACAACGACTATGAACTCAACGATCTCCAAGATCACGAACAAAGCAAATGGCCACCAAGAAACCTCGACTATGTCGAGTTGAGTACGACACCAGCACAATGATTACCTTGGTATTCTCAATGTGAGAATCCAGAAGTGTGAGCTCTGTGTGGACTTGGTTAGAGGACGAGATCGGAGGAAGAACAATCGTGTAAACGATTGAGCAAGTGGGAGATGGCAAAGTTCTATCGTATAGACGATGGCCAATCGTTTAACAAATGCTATGCGATTGTTTAGCAAAAGCTCCACGATCATTTAGCTAAAGGCCAGCTAAGTGAACTATATGTAGTGTCACTCCAAGATCATTTAGTCTCTCTTCAACTATCGTTTAGTGAATCTAATCCACTTGACAGCTAACCGTGAATAATTTCTAAGAATGGAAACTCATTTCAACAACTTACTAAATTTAGGAAAACATTTTTTCTTTTATCTCACGGTTACAATGAAACCACCAATAACCTCCCACTTAATTGGTTATTAGAGAAAAAGATATAATTATCCAATAATTAATATTATTAAATATATATGATAACTAACTTACCATAGTATATTTATTAACCTATAGTTTTAATATTTCATCTCATGAAACATATAAACCATAGTTCTTTTTCTATTTCATGGTACGTAATGTAAATCTCATTTACATTAATCCTCCACTTGATGTATCTCATACATCACACCGATCATATCATATATAATCGAATTTCCTCTTGTCAATTTGTACATTTCAAATCAACACCAAGAACTAATTCTCAACTTGAATCCATTGAGCTACCAAGGGGACCTTATGGACCTGTAGCTTGAAGCTCCAACAGTACGTGAATAACTGACTAAACTCTTTAGTCATAGGATCTTCCATCCATTAACTGCCAGACACTTCAGTAAAGATCGAAAACTGAACTCTTCTTACTACAGATATATTATGTGTCCATGTCAACCAATCAATAGTGCGATAACCCTTCACAGATTGCTCGTAAGTACAGGTGGGCCAATAACCATTATACCCCTGTAGTTACATATAACTCCTTAAGTACCATTGATCCCTCTAATGAACATAAATCATAGTCCTACTATTATTGGGTCCTCTCTTTCAAAGAGAAGTTATGGCCACTATGTTTAAGACCCGGAATCAGCCCTTAAGGGAGCAATCTATCTACTTACCTCTGCTTCGGGGAAGAAGTGAATTCCATCTTGTGTAACTGAGTTCCCAACTCCCAAATCAGACAAATTCCCAAAAAAGTAGGCATGTTGAGTTGACAATCTAGCCATTCTCACCCATACTAATCAAAGGAACGACCTCAAAGGCAGGAGTTCCCAAAATACTCAGTATTGAAGTCATGTCACCTATGGTCATTTAGGTGAGATTTAAGTCTCCAGTATTGATAGTTGGTAGAAATACAAGTTATTGTAGCCTTTTATTTAGAATTATGAGGGCTAACAAGTAGAATATGCAGTGATTATACTAAGAATTTATGTAAAAAGTGAGCTTGCGTCGATCAGCATTGAAAATCTCAGTTAACCCAATATTATGCGTTATTCTTTGTCAAAATGTCTATTTTTGTAGCTATCGTAGGAATCAATCACATGCGCTGAAGTCAGGCTATCGCAAAGTCGATCGCATGCATTTATCGCATAGAGGTTGCGGCTACAGAGTAATAACCATGATAGAAGGGTGATTGTAAGATTGGTGGAATGCGATGGTACTTCGAAAAACAAGCATGAATGCATACCTTGGGAGTACCAAAAAGATGTTGACATTTCACCTATCATGCCAAAAGTGGCAGTGATTCAGAGCAGGACTATCAATGTTGTCGGCGATTGCTCTATAAATAGAGCCTTAGAGCCCAAATTCAAGGCATCTGAGCTTCTGCCTTAAGGCGAATCCTTATGATCAAAGATTAGAGTTTGAAAAGACATTCTTTTAGAGTTCTTCATTCCTTCAACCCATTCTAAGTGACGATCGGAGCTTTGTCGAAGATAAATCTCAAGAGAGACTACTCCACCGCCCATCCATGGCACCACTGGCAGCCTTGACACATATCTGATGGAAGCAAGATATTGCCTATATCTAGCCCTCCATCTCTCTTCTATCTCTGTATTTTATTATATTTTGGCTTAAGACATTAATACATTTTGTAATCAATGCATCTCTTTATTTTCCTTCGACACCATCTTCATTATCTTCTTCTTTATCATCCCTTACTTTCATTGCAACGATCTAAGTAAGATTACAAGCGCTATCACATACTCAATCATGCAGCATAGAGATATGAAACATGTAGCAAACCACTAAGAGGTGTGCGTTACGCGAGTATAGTGAGTTAATCCTCTTTGCTTAGTGTGAGGTGATAACGGGCAGAAATGCGCGTTATCATAGTGTTAAGTTCTTAAACAATATTGGATTGCATTGATGAAATATGTTAATTTGTTTCCATTAAGCATCAATTTCATAATATTGCGGTCGCATGCATTCATCGCATTAGAACAGATGAATTTTGTATTTTTGTGTAGAATATGCGTTGACGCAATGCAAGAATCGTGATCATAGGAAATCATCGGTCGAACGCAACTTCACCGCAAGGCTTTGCAATGATTGTGCTCGCAAACATTCGCCCGAGAAGGATCGCCGTAACCTAGTCAGCGCAACTTGGTGGGCGCATCTTGGTGAAAGGCTAATTAATCGCGATGGGACAAAAAGCTGATGACAGTCGAATCCGAATTAAGTTGACAGCCGATAACGATCACAAAGTACATTCAACTTTTCGGTGACAAATATTCAGTGCATCAGTCAGGAAGTAAAGCCGTCCCATCTGTACAGTCAAAAGAGAGAAGCCCCGTTCACCTTGGATGTCGATAAATACCAGAGGCAACCTTTAGAGAAGGGGTTCACCAGTTCACTATTCTTTGTTCCATAAGTTCGCACGCCCATGTTCATAGTTTTCTTTCGTTTTAAGGCGGACGCGAGAGAGAAGGTTGTGTCGATAGATAATTTCGGTAAGCTTGGGAGAGCGCCGGAAGCTTCAAGGACAGAGAGAGGGCCGACGCCTGCGGAAGCGGGAACATCTTTAGAATCGAATAGAGATTACAGTGTAAAAGCCTCGATCAGCAAGAAATTGCTACCAGGCTCTCTACCTTTAACTTTCATTGTCATTTTGTACTCCACTCATTTATCAAAATGGAATCTCTTTCTCTATATCTGTTCACTCTTTGTTATTTACGCATGAGTAGCTAAATTAGTTGAATGGGTTGAGAAGCATTTAGCTAGCACAACTAGGGAATCTTCATGCTATGCGATTATCTTGTATCATGTATGCTTCATTCGTCCATTAGAGATACTCGGGAGGGTATTCTAAGGACAGGATCTAGACTTGGGAAGGTAAGGTTAAAATCTAGGCTCAGGAGAGTCAAATTAGAACGCATAATCAAGAGATAGAAGCTTAGGAATGAGCACGATTTGTTATCAACGCATCGCATGCATCCTAGAGATAGGATATGATTGCATGCGGTCACCTTGCTTTTATGCATTTTGCATCATCGCATAGGATAAGAGTAGAGACTTAGGGATAAGCTCTATGGACACTTTTGCATTCAATATATGCGTCCTAGACTTAGAAGCATCGCATTTGCATTGGAAAATGACTTGTTGTGCATGGTGGTAGCATGATCGCATAGTCTGACGCATTCCCAAGTAATGTTAGCTAAAGATCTTCTCAACCCATTCATCACATACTCAGTGCATCTATCACACAACTGAATTTTCTCAAAGCTGTCACATTTTGTTCATTGTCGCATTAACGCAATCAACAACAAACCAACAATTTATTTATTTGGTCACCGCAAAGTTTTCCTAAAAATTACCAACACAATCTGTTTTCACAAGTCCCTGTGATCGACCCTGGATTACCAGGAAACTCAGAGGAATTTACACTTGGATTCCGCTGAGGCAACTTGAGTGCACAATGCAATTTCATCGATGCATATCATCCACATTTCCACTTCATAAAATTAAGCATCATGAGGCTGTAGCAACGCTTGTCTATGAGCGGTCGCAATGCTTGTCTATGAGCTGATCTGCGGCGACTAACTGCCCGAGAGGGTAAGTAGTGGAACTCACTAAGAAAAGTAAGCAGTGTTTCTAGAGATAGGAATAATCTTCTGTTCAACACAACCATGCGTTATAGAGATATAAGCATGCGGCTGACCACCGAGAGGTGTGCGATGCGTTAGTGTGGCGAGCTGGGATTACCCTTGCGATCAAGCTTAATGATGCGATGAATTTATCCCCTCCACCATTTTATCTATTTTTCCATGCATCTTATTACGCGTTAACAGTTGCCACGTCTGTACCAATTCTTATAGTCATACTTACATTGCTCAATCTATTTAGTTAAAAGTAGGAGTAGCATATAGTCTTTTAACTTCATTATTCTTTGATTCATCATTGCAAACACATTACTTCGCAACATTTAGTTACAAGTCCCTGAGTTCGACCTCTGATCATCTCAAGAAACTTGTGTTCTCGTTATACTTGCCGAGAAGGCAAGAAAACTTGTGACAAGAACGCATGGTCATCACATATATTCTTAAACGCATATTACATATTTCTTAGTCCAACGCATGACCATCGACGCATGAAGATCAATGCATATCATAAGATGCACGCATATTTACTCTCCATTTTCCACGCAACAAGTATCAATGACGTTATATACAGAGACTACTCATCTCATGGTTCGGTCTTATACAAACTCTTTGTATAGGACACCTCTGCTCGCATGTCTCCACATGAATGAACAGGATCTACCGTCTGTAGTAGTTCACAACACTTGAAAACCTCTACAAAGCGGGTTGTATCTGTAGTATCATTAGGATCAGGTATCCCTCCTTAATCCTTATACTACAGACCTTTCTAGATTATCACTTAAGGAATGATCTACTTGTATATCTCATATACATGCTTAAGTTTACATACAATAACCATGGAGCTTTGTTTATTGGATATGAATAAATGCCAGATAACATAACTCTTATTTTATTCATAACAATGTGTACAGTTTACGAACTACGAGACTCCGAGAGAATTAAGACACCAATCCCAACAATTTCCCTCTTGTCCTAATGCCTCGAGAGACTAATGTTCAATACAAGGTAAATACATATACAATATACAATAAACTAGGGCATACCCCAGTATCATCTCCCACTTGCCCTAGACAAGATGCCGCATGTTTCGTAGACCCAGAGTTTCTAGGTGACCCTCGAACACTTTAGTCGTGAGAGCCTTTATAAATGGATCAAAACTATAACGACCCGACCCCCTAGGACTTAAGTTAGGTCGTTACTAAATACATGCATGCATGGAACTTAAAACGACACTTGGTTATGGTGAAATAAATGCTAATTAAATAAGGTAAGTTCAAAAAACTTTCATTAATTTAAAATATTAAAACAATAGTAGGGTACCCATAAATCATAAAGGATAATAAATAAGTCTGAAAAACGATTCTTAAAAATAAGTTTTAAACATCAAAACTAAAAGTTAAGAGAAACATGAAAAGAACTCTAAATTTCATGATGCGGAAGCGTAAAAACTAGTCCCAGTGGCTCGATCACGAATTCCGCTTGTCCATCGCCAGTGCATCTCTACCCTTACCTGAAACAGCAACATGAAAAAGAATGAATATAAAATACTCAGTTAGTAACCATACTACTGGGGTCAGGCTGGGCATCTATGTCCTCTATATACCCATCTCTGGTGAAACATATAACTGCTCTAGTCCTTATAGGACACATATGCACATGAAATAAGAAGGAAGCTGAGTCCTATCCTACTGTAGTTAAGTATGCCCACTACCTCTGGTGAATCTCGAAGGAGACACAAACGGGTGAATCCCGAAGGAAACACAAACTGGTGAATCCCGAAGGAGACACAAACTGGTGAATCCCAAAGGAGATACAAATTGGTGAATCCCGAAGGAAGCACAAACTGGTGAATCCCGAAGGAAACACAAACTGATGAATCCTGAAGGAAAACACAAACTGGTGAATCCCGAAGGAAACACAAACTGGTGAATCCCGAAGGAAAACACAAACTGGTGAATCCCGAAGGAAACACAAAATCTAACGGGCATCTAACTAATCAGTAAGGACATTTGCATAGTCTCAACATCATAATCATCACTGTACGAATCTATGACATACATATAAACCTCAACATCATGGCTCTACAACATACATATATACCTCAACATCATGGTTCTACAACATACATGTATACCTCAACATCATCAGATCAAATACAACCATGGAAGCACATACCATCTTATACTAGCATTCAAGTGTCTATGTGCATAAATAAATAATTCGGATCTCGTAACAAAACATACTTTAATCATATTATACTATCAATCTTTCATGTTGTCATTCTTCCATAACATTCATTTAACATACTAGCATACATCTAATGCCTGGCCCGTGGGTAGTTCCAGTAGTAAGATTACTTACCTTGATATTAGGTCGAACCAAAAAGCAATTGAATCTTTGTGAAATTCTTGAATCCTTAATCAAGCCTAAACATAAACCAAGCTTTAAAATTAATAGTTAAGGCCAAATTCCAAACACCCAAATATTACAAAATATTTCTAGATAACCTTATCTAAGGTGTGGTCCAATTTAAATTCACCTTCCAAACCTCCAATTTTAAGTCCAAATAATTATCAAACCAAACTCTTCTTCATCTTGAATGAAATTCTTGAATCAACCCCCTAATCATAATTTGAAATTAGGCTTACATGATTAAAGCTTGAATCAAATACATATTTCACTACCAATGTCTCAAATAAATTATCCATATGTAGCTTCGTCAAAAATCACTTCCAAATGACTTTACAAAATTTCTCAACAACCAAAATTAATCCACAAGAGGATAATCAAAGCATAAAACTTACCAAAACTCGCTAAAAAAAACTCCAACTTCACTAAACAACACCTCAATACCTTCACAAACTTGAATCCAAAGTTGAAACATAATGGGTATCAAGCAATTGATGCCAAAAGTAAATGAGTATTCAAGAATCAACTGAAGAAAAACCCAAACGACAGAAATATTACCCAAATCGATAGATCCAGTGACGAAAAAAGCGAACGACGCTTGAGCAGTGGTGGATGGAGGTCATGAAGAAGAAACTGACGCAACGGCTTTGGGTGGCGTCGGACGGGCTCACGAACGTGAGGAAAAAAAGAGGGGTGGGTTTTGACTTTTTATAAAAAAAAAAATAACAATAACAATAATAATAATAAAACAAAAAAGGAAGTAAATATAATTACATTTAATTCCTTTCCGTTTTATACTATTAAATTCCTTTCCGTTTCAAAAGAAAATTAATTCCTGCCATTAATTTTCCATTTGAATTTCAAATTGAATAATTCCACACCAATAATTAAATTCCCGTACCTATACTTGAAGTCCAAAATTCCAAAAATTCCCTCCAACTAATAACAATTACTGAAATTCCAAATAATAAAGTTACTGAAATTACATTATTACTAAAAAATTGTGTGGGGTGTTACAAGAACCGTTGTGCTCCGATGCGATTTTCATGACTATCACATCACCACGATGCACAATCTCCCTGATCAAGTGGTATTTCCGCTCTATATGCTTGTCTCGACGATGATTGATAATGGGTAGAAATACACATTATTACAGTGCAAATAAGTAAAACAATGAGAGAATGTGACAGTAAAAATAAACAATATCATGTCCAAAAGCGCTAACTGAAGAAATTGCAATCGCATGCGCCCATCACATAAAAGCAGTTAATTTACTTATTTTGTGTAGGAAAAATGTGTTGGCGCAAGGGAAATTGTGATCCAAAGGAATTAGGCGTCAGTGCGCTTGAAGATTGCGATTGTGAGAAGTTGCTAAAAAAGGTGGCCGCATAAACATTGCGCATCAAGGTGATAGCATAATAAATCATGATGAGATGGAAAGCTGATGACGGTCGAATCCAAATTTAGTTGACAAGTCGTTAAAGTCACACTGTAGCAAGTACACTCAACTTTCGATGACCATTAATCGGCACATCAGAGCAGGAGACTTAATGACCGCCCATCATTGCAATCATTAGAAAGAAAGGCTACTTCACCTTGAGCTCTATAAATATCGAAGGCCGCCATTGTAACAAGATATATAGAATGATATAGATCATAGAATAAGTTAGAAAGTCGTTCATCTGTTCACATATATACCCATACTTAGATTTAGAGGATGGAGACGAGCTAGGAGACGAAGAAGCCGAGAGATCATTCCCCGACAGATCGAGAGACTGTCGGAAAGCGCTATAAAGGGAGAGAAGGCCAACACTTGCGAGAGCAAGAATACTCATCTGGACAGAGTTGGAGTGAAAAAGACAGTGTTAAAAGTCATGGGAAGCAAGACATTGCCTACCGGGCTTCTTATCTCTAAATTCCATTTCTTATTTTGTATTCAGCACTTTATTTATAGAAAATGAAAATCTCATTTCAATCTATGTTCAATCTCTCCACACTTCGCATGACTAGCTAAATTTCTGAATGGGTTGAGAAGTACTTAGCCA
The DNA here is from genome assembly GCF_027475165.1 of Benincasa hispida. Taxonomy (NCBI): domain Eukaryota; kingdom Viridiplantae; phylum Streptophyta; class Magnoliopsida; order Cucurbitales; family Cucurbitaceae; genus Benincasa; species Benincasa hispida. The sequence goes on from NC_143482.1 coordinate 55,230,131, forward strand.
GCATGACCTAAGATTTACATTTTATGTGATCATCTTGTCTTATGTATGCGTCATTCACCCTTTAGAGATACTTGGGAGAGTAGTTTAAAGATAGAATCTAGACTTGAGAGAGTCAGATTAGAATCTAGGCTTGAGAGAGTCAGATTAGAACCACATAAGAAAGAAATAGAAACTTAGACATAAGTTCTATCGCTATTTACACATCGCATGCACCCTAGAAATAGGATATGATAGTATGCGGTCACCTTGTTTTATGTGTGCATCATGCGTCATCGCATAGACAAGAATAGAGGCTTAGACATAAGTCCTATCGACTTTTTCGTATACATCGCATGCATCCTAGAAATAGGAATTATGGCATTTGCATTGAGAGTTGACATGCTGTTGTTTGTGTATAGCACGATCGCATAACTTTTACGTAATCTTAGGTAATGTTAGCTAAACTCCTTCTCAACCCGTTCATCGCATACTCATTGCACTTCTCGATTTCATCAACTCTTTGATCGAATTCCATCACATAGGAATTTTTCTTAATCAAAACACCACCCAACTTTTTTGTTTTCACCACTGCAAGAGAATTAAAGTAACTGTTGCATATTATTTAGTAGTCCCTGTGTTCGACCCTGGACTTACCAGGAAACCTAGTGAGGCTTATACTTGGGTCTTATTAGGAAAACTTGCATGTTCATTGCATAACACATACCATTGCAAACTCACACCATAATCACATCACAATTCACAACGCATCAAGTTTTTGGCACCGTTGCTGGGGACTACAACAGTATATATTGCGCTAATAGTAAACTTTTTTGCAACTTTTGACCTCTGTGCATTGCCATTCCTTCGATAAAGAAAGAAGCAAGCATGAGTGAAGGACACGCTCTTGAGCCTAACTACAACCTAGAGATCGAAAGAACATTCTGAAGAAGACAGAGAAACAACCGCCGACAACAACAAGAAAGAAATCCCAGAATGGCGAAACAACCGGAAGAAAGAGCCGCAAATGCAAACAACATCATGGCAAACCCCATTCTCCTGGTGAACGACCGCAATAGACCCATTCGAGACTATGTGTCACCTAACCTATATGATTTCTCCCCAGGAATCATGAGGCCAGCTTTGGACGGATTAAGGTTTGAGATGAAGCCAGTTATGTTACAAATGATCCAGAAAGCCGGACAGTTTGGTGGAAGGTGTGGTGAGGATCCGCACGCCCATCTCCGGAGTTTCATTGAAATTTGTAACACTTTTGTGTTTCCAAACTTCTCTGCTGAAGAAGTTTGACTCACGCTTTTCCCATTTTCGTTGTGCGATCAAGCAAGGAAATGGGCATATTCCCTCGAACCAGGGGAGATAACTTCGTGGGAACAAGTTGTCGAGAAGTTCATGAAGAAATATTTCCCTCCTACCGAGAATGCAAGAAGGAGGAAGTTAATCATGAATTTTGAACAGGAAATGGACGAATCGCTCAGCGACGCGTGGGTGAGGTTTAAGATATTAGTGTGAGACTGTCTGCACAACGGATTACCAGACTGTCTCTAGATGGAGATATTTTACCATGGATTGAATCTTGCATCGTAGACGGTTGCCAATGTGGCAGCAGCTGGTGGTTTGCTTGATAAAACTTATGATGAGGCTAAAAATATTCTTGATCACATATCAAAGAAAAATGAAGATTGGCAGGAAAGCGATCAACGAATAAAACTTCGAGAAGGTAACACAAATAATAGTGCCATCGCATCTCTACAGAATCAAATGAACGATGATTAATCTGTTATAGGGCATCAGAATCAACAACCCTGGAACGCAAAGAGGGAAGGTCAATGCAATTAAACAGACGAGCACGAGTTATGCTACTTGTGGAGAATCACATCCGATTGAAGAATGTCCAAGGAACCCATACTTTGTAAAGAACAACCCTTTCTCTAATACATATAACCCCGGGTGGAGAAACCACCCCAATTTTGCTTGGAAAAATAACCAACAACAAAATTATCAACCTATGGCGCAAAAAGAAAGACCGTCAGGCTTCTTCCAACGAATGAACGGTCAACAGCAAAAACAAGCCAGCAGCTCGCAAGCACTGCCATCATCCTCTTTGGAGAACCTATTAAAGCAGTACATTGAAAAGAATGAGATGGTCCTCCAGAACCAGGCAACTTCCATCCGCAATCTAGACCGCAAGGGACACTTCCAAGCTCAACTGAGCTCCCTCGCAACCCGGGGAACACAGGGAAAGAACAATGTGTTGGCTTTTTAGTCCTTAATCTCAAATTAATTAATTAATCAATGTTTTGATCATAAAAAACTCAATTTTTAATTACTGAAAATTTTAGTGTTTTAATATTTTCATAGCGTAGAGCTCGGAACAATGATTCCAACACCTCTTGAATCACTCACATCGAAGCTAAAACGAAGACGATATGACCGAAACAATTTTATAAAGAAAATACCATGGTAGATGACATGGCATAACCAGACCATTTGCATGTAGACATGTGACAGCATATTGGTTGAACGGTGAATCATTAAGAGATTAACATATGATGGACTTTTGATTTTTGGATTGATTTAAAAAAATGAAATTTAAAAGAAATTTAAAAGGAAAAATAAATTTAATATTATTTTATGTTTGTGTCTAACGACTAGTTTTTTACACATGGTATGTTTTTATTTTTGGATTGACTTTAAAAGGAAAATGAATTAAAAGGAAAATAAATTTAATATTATTTTATGTTTGTCTAACGGCTAGTTTTTGACACATTGTATGTTTTTTTTATTAATTTTAAAAAGAAAATGAATTTCAAAAGAAAAGGAATTTAATATTATATTTTGTTTGTTTCCAAAATTCAATGGTCCAAATTAATTGTGGTTTCTAAAAATTTTTCCATCTCTATATAAACCATCTTCCTCTCCAAATTTTAAAGGAACAAATTTTACATTTCATAATCCTCCAAAACTCCAAAGTTCCATTGTTGCTCTCTCTAAGTTCCCATTTTTTTTTTTCATCTTATTCTTGAGAGAGTGTTATTGTATTGTGAGGATAAATTTGTTGAGTGCTTAAACTTGTAAATCCACTCTAGTGAGAGTTGTATTGTGTTCTTCAAAAATTCTAACATTTGTAACAGTTTGATCCTAAATCGTGGAAAGGATCGGGTTTGCTCTTGAACTCGTAAAAGGAGCGGTGGTGTAATGGTTGGGCTCTAATCCGTGAAAAGAGTTGGATAGATTTTATTCAAATTCCCAAGAGGCGCTTGGGTAGTGGAGTAAGTCAAGTTTGACTAAACCACTATAAGAAATTTATTGTATGTTTTAGTTTGTTCTTATTTATTTGCTAAAATTTGATAGAATTAAATTATCACAGTTTTTGTCATCTTATTTGTTGCATAATTTGAATTTTTCTTATTATTTATAAAAAGTGTACTAATTATTTAATTTGGTTAATTTAGAAAAAAAAGTTTAATTAAACCCTATTCACCACCCTCTAGGGTTGCCATATCGATCCAACAATTAGTATCAGAGCGGGTTGCTCTTCTTGAAATAATTATTTTTGGATAAACTTAATTGTTTTTGAGCTATGGCAACTTTAGGTTTTATCCCTTTTACCGATAATCAATCTATTACAAAGCCTCCTTTTTTTAATGGTACTAATTATAGTTATTGGAAAAATAGAATGAGATTTTTCTTGCTTTCTATTGATTATGATTTATGGGATATTGTTGAGGAAGGTTTTAAAATTCCAACAAAAGATGTTGATGGTGTTAGCACTATAAAACCTAAGGAAGAATGGTCAATAAAAGAAAAGAAAGCATGCTCTTTAAATGCCAAAGCTATTAATTGCTTATTTTGTGCTTTGAATGAAGTTGAGTATAATAGAGTGTCTATTTGCAAAACCGCTAAAGAGATATGGGATAAATTAGAAATTACTCATGAAGGAACTAGTCAAGTAAAAGAAACAAAGATTGACATGTTAGTTCATCAATATGAAATGTTTAAAATTGATGAAAATGAAGCTATTTCCATTTCCGATATGTTTATTAGATTTACTAACATTGTCAATGCTTTAGAAGGACTTGGGAAAAAGTACTCAAATCTTGAGAAGATAAAGAAGCTATTGTGGTCTTTGCCTAAACAATGGGAGCCTAAAGTCACCGCCATTCAAGAGGCAAAGGATCTCAAATCTCTCTCCATTGATGAACTCATGGGCTCGTTGTTGACGCATGAGATAAAGATCAAGAAAAACATGGAGGATGAGAAGAAAAAGAAAGAAAAGAGTATAGCTTTAAAGACCATCTCTTTAGAAGTTGACTCCCAAGATGAAGATGGCCTTGATGAAGATGATGTTGCCTATCTTTCACGTAAGTATAAGAACTTCATCAAGAGAAAGAAGCAATTCAAGAAGCATCTCTCCAACCAAAAAGAGTCAAAAGGTGAAAAGAGAAAAAAGGATGAGGTAATATGCTATGAATGCAAGAAGTCGGGTCATATTAGAACCGATTGTCCTTTTCTCAAATCATCTAAGAAATTCAAGAAGAAAGCAATGAAAGCTACTTGGGATGATAGCGATGAAAGCGAAAGTGGGAGTGATAATGAAGAAGTGGCCAATTTTTGTTTCATGGCTCATAGTGACAAAGAGGATGAACAAAATGATGAGGTAACTCTAGAACCTCTTTCTTATAATGAATTGTTCGAAGCTTTTGAAAAGATGCAAAATGATTTAGAAAAACTTAGTTCAAAGTATGTTGTGCTTAAAAAGAAATACAATGTTTTATCTAGTAAAAATAAGTCTTTACCTGAAGAAATTGCTTGCTTAAAAGAGAATGAGCATGATGCTATGCACATTGATGAAATGAATATCTCTTGTTACAAGCATGCTTTTGATTGTGATGAGAAAAATGCCTTGCTTGACAAAGTTAAATTTCTTGAGCATGATAGTGGTGAAAAAGATAATTTGATTAAATTACTCAAAGAAAAGGAATTTAGTGCTTTGCAAGAACTTGATAAGGCTAAAGAATCTATTAAAAAGTTGACAATAGGTGCTCAAATATTAGACAAGATAATTGAAGTAGGCAAGCCTTTTGGTGATAAAAGAGGTTTAGGCTATATTGATGAATATTCTACTCCTTCAAGTTCTAAAACTATTTTTGTTAAAGCATCTTTAATATGCCTAAGCTTAATATGCCTAAGGTTGTGTCTAAGCATGTTAAATCTAACTTTATGCCTATATGTTATTATTGTGGTGTTGAAGGCCATATTAGACCTAAGTGTTTTAAATTGAAATGTGCTCATACTACTTCTCCAAGAAGAAATTTTTCTCAAAGGGCAAAGTTTCACAATGCTCCAAGGAATAATTTCTCCAAGAAAAGTAGAGTGCATAAATTTATTGTAAGAGATAAATCTTTGCATAATGTTGTTTGTTTCTCATGTGGCAAGTTTGAACATACAACTTATTCTTGTTACTTGTCTAAATCCAATGACTTAAATGTCTATGCAAAAATGAAATGGATTCCCAAGTTTGTCAATGCTAACCATCTAGAACCCAAACAAGTGTGGATACCAAAGAATCAAACTTGAACATTTGTGTTTGTAGGTTTGTTTGAAAGCCTCTAAGAAAAACAAGTGGTACTTGGATAGTGGTTGCTCGAGGCACATGACGGGAGACCCATCCAAGTTTGTCTCTCTCTCCAAAAAGGATGGAGGTCTTGTAAACTTTGGTGACAACAAGAAAGGTAAAATAATTGGTAAAGGTAGTATAGGTAATGAATCTTCTATTTTAATTGAAAATGTACTTTTGATTGATGGTTTGAAGCATGATTTACTTAGTATTAGTCAATTGTGTGATAAAGGCTTTAGAGTTGTGTTTGATAAAAAGAATTGCATCATTGAAAATGCTAGTGATAGAAAAGTTATATTTGTTGGAAATAGAGATGAAAATGTTTATACTATTGATTTGAATGATTGTCCTATTAATGATAAATATTTATCGGCTTTGCATAATGATTCTTGGTTATGGCATAGAAGACTAGGACATACTAGCATGCACTTAATTTCAAATATTTCCAAGAATTCTTTGGTTAGAGGTCTTCCCAAATTTAAATTTGAAAAAGACAAAGTTTGTGATGCCTGTCAAATGGATAAGCAAACTAAGTCCTCTTTCAAATCTAAAAATGTAATCTCTACAACTAGACCCCTTAAACTATTAGACATGGGCTTATTTGGCCCTTCTAGAATTGCTAGTTTTGGAGGGAACTATTATGCCTTTGTGATAGTTGATGTTTTTTCAAGATTTACTTGGGTTTTGATACTAAAACATAAAGATGATGCTTTGAAAAGCTTTTCTAGTTTTGCAAAAAAGTTCAAAATGAAAAAGGTTTTTTGATTTCTAAAATTAAGAGTGATCATGGAGGAGAATTTGACATAATTTCTCCGCTCCAAGAACTCCTCAACAAAACGGTGTAGTTGAAAGGAAAAATCGTACTTTGCAAGAATTTGCTAGATCAATGTTGCATGAGTATGGTTTACCTACATACTTTTGGGCGGAAGCCATTAACACCGCTTGTTATGTTTTAAATAGAGTTTTAATTAGATCTTCTTTGGATAAAACTCCTTATGAACTTTGGCATAACAAAATTCCAAATATTGGGTATATCAAAGTTTTTGGTTGCAAATGTTTTATTTTGAATAACAAAGAAAAACTTGGAAAATTTGATTCTAAGACGGATGTTGATATTTTTCTTGGCTATTCCTCTACTAGTAAAACTTATAGAGTTTTCAATAAAAGAACTTTAGTAATTGAGGAATCTATGCATGTAGTATTTGATGAATCTTGCAATGTTATTTTTAATGAGCTTATTTATAGTGATGTTTTAGAAGGAAATTTTGGAGATTTACTTGTTAGTGACAAAGACAAGGAAATTGTTTCAAGTAAGCAAGAGGTGAGCTTAATCGAAAAGAACGAAGTTGGTTCTTCATCCATGCCTAAAGAGTGGAGGTATGCTCCTTCCCATCCCAAAGAATTAATTTTTGGTGATCCCGAACAAGGTGTGAAAACTCGTTCCTCTCTTAATATGTTTAATAATCTTGCTTTTGTTTCTCAAATTGAACCAAAAAGTTTTAAAGATGTCAAAAATGATGAATTTTGGATTTTAGCTATGCAAGAAGAATTAAATCAATTTGAAAGGAATAAAGTCTGGGAGTTAGTCCCTAGGCCCTCTCATGCTTCTATAATTAGAACTAAATGGGTCTTTAGAAATAAAATGGATGAAAATGGAAATATCATTAGAAATAAAACTAGACTTGTAGCTCAAGGTTATTGTCAAGAGGAAGGAATAGATTATGAAGAAACTTTTGCACTCCAATTTTTAGCAATCAACGACTCAACTCTGAAATTTTTTTCCTATTTCTAGAAATCATTTCACTGCATTTCTTGGTGTCAAAACAAGTTAGCGTTGCTAGATTAGAAGCTATTAGAATGTTACTTGCTTTTTCTTCTTATAAGAATTTAATTTTGTATCAAATGGATGTGAAAAGTGCATTTTTAAATGGTTATATCATGGAGGAAGTTTATGTAGAACAACCTCCGGGGTTTGAAAGTTTTGATTTTCCTAATCATGTCTATAAGTTGAAAAAGGCTTTTTATGACTTAAAACAAGATCCAATAGCTTGGTATGATAGAATTAGTAATTTCTTGCTTAAGAATAGATTTAAAATGGGTAAAATTGATACTACTCTTTTTATTAAGACTAAAGAAAATGATATGCTTTTAGTACAAATATATGTGGATGATATTATTTTTTGTTCTACTAATCCATCTTTATGTGAAGAATTTTCTAAGTGTATGCATAGTGAATTTGAGATGAGTATGATGGGAAAACTTAGCTTCTTCCTTGGACTCCAAATCAAACAACTCAAGGATGGTATTTTCATAAGTCAAGAAAAATACACAAGGGATTTGCTCAAAAGGTTCTAATTCAATGAAGGTAAAATTGCAAAAACTCCTATGAGCACATCCACTAAGCTTGACAAGGATGAAAAAGGTAAGTGTGTGGATATAAAAACTTATAAAGGTATGATTGGATCTTTACTTTATTTAACCGCTAGTAGACCCGATATTATGTTTAGTGTATGTCTTTGTGCTAGATTTCAATCTTGTCCTAAGGAGTCACATTTACATGCCGTTAAAAGAATTTTTAAATATTTGCTTGGTACTATTGATTTAGGCTTATGGTATCCTAGAAATGTTGAATTTAATTTGGTAGGATATTCCGATGCGAATTTTGCGGGTAGTTTACTTGACCGTAAGAGTACTAGTGGGACTTGTCAATTTCTTGGTAGTTTCTTAGTTTCTTGGTTTAGTAAAAAGTAAAATTTAGTTGCCTTATCCACTACCGAAGCGGAATATATTGCGGTTGCTAGTTGTTGTGCTCAAATTCTTTGGATGAAACAAACTCTTTGTAATTTTGGATTAAAGTTTGATAATGTACCTATATTTTGTGATAATACTAGTGCTATTAATTTGACTAAAAATCCTATACATCATTCTAGGACTAAGCATATTGATATTAGACATCACTTTATTAGAGAGCATGTGCAAAATGATAATATTACTCTTAAATTTGTAGGCTCTAATAATCAATTAGTGGATATTTTTACCAAGCCTTTGAATGAAGAAAAATTTTGCAAAAATAGGCTTAAGCTCGGTATTATTCGTTGTGATGCCTCTTGATTTTATAATTTTACTTGTTAAATCTTTTAGAAGGCATTTTGATAGGGGGAGATATGGAAAGCATGTGTTAATATTCTTAGGGGGAGTTGTGCTAAATTTATGTTCATGTTGGGAAACATTTATGTAGTTCTAGATTTTTCTTAATTATTCTTTTTTATGATTCCAAGGGGGGAGAAGTTTAAGAAAAATATGCTATAAATTTGTTATGATTTTGATTGTATTAATTAAGGGGAGAATTTATTCTTTTGAGTGAATTTCAAGAATGATCTTTATGGTGATATCTTGAATTTTATTATGTGCTACATATGGTTTACATGTATTTCAAGCTATTTTTCTTGAATGGTTTGTCATCATCAAAAAGGGGGAGATTGTTGGCTTTTTGGCCTTTAATCTCAAATTAATTAATTTTAATTAATTAATTAATCAATATTTTGATCATAACAAACTCAATTTTTAATTACTGAAAATTTTAGTGTTTTAATATGTCCATAGCGTATAGCTCAGAACAACGATTCCAACACTTCTTGAATCACTCAAATCAGAGCTAAAACGAAGACGATATGATCGAAACAAGACTATAGAGAAAATACCATGGTGGATGATGTGACATAACCAGATCATTTGCATGTAGACATGTGGTAGCATATTGGTTAAATGGTGGATCATTAAGAGATTAACATATGATGGACTTTTGCTTTTTGGATTGATTTAAAAAATGAAATTTAAAAGAAATTTAAAAGGAAAAATAAATTTAATATTATTTTATGTTTGTGTCTAACGGCTAGTTTTTTTTACACATGGTATGTTTTTTATTTTTGGATTGACTTTAAAAAGAATAACTTTAAAAAGAATGAATTTAAAAAGAATGAATTTAAAAAGAATGAATTTAAAAAGAAAATGAAATAAAAAGAAAATGAATTAAAAGAAAAATGAATTTAATATTATTTTATGTTTGTGTCTAATGGCTAGTTTTTGACACATGGTATGTTTTTTATTAATTTTAAAAAGAAAAAGAATTTAATATTATATTTTGTTTGTTTCCAAAATCCAATGGTCCAAATTAATTGTGGTTTCTAAAAATTTTTCCATCTCTATATAAACCATCTTCCTCTCCAAATTTTAAAGGAACAAATTTTACATTTCATAATCCTCCAAAACTCAAAAGTTCCATTGTTTCTCTCTCTAAGTTCCCAATTTTTTTTCCATCTTATTCTTGAGAGAGTATTATTGTATTGTGAGGATAAATTTGTTGAGTGCTTAAACTGGTAAATCCACTCTAGTGAGAGTTGTATTGTGTTCTTAAAAAATTCCAACATTTGTAACGGTTTGATCCTAAATCGTGGAAAGGATCGGGTTTGCTCTTGAACCTGTAAAAGGAGCAGTGGTGTAACAGTTGGGCTCTAATTCATGGAAAGAGTTGGATAGATTTTATTCAAATTCCCAAGAGGCGCTTAGGGAGTGGAGTAGGTCGAGTTTGACCGAACCACTATAAAAATTACGGTGTCTTATTTTCTAACTCTTTTTTTTTTATTTTTGCAATTAATTTAAGCAATTTATTGTATGTTTTAGTTTGTTCTTATTTATTTGCTAAAATTTGATAGAATTAAATTATCACATTTTTTGTCATCTTATTTGTTGCATAATTTGAATTTTTCTTATTATTTATAAAAAGTGTATTAATTAGTTTAATTGGGTTAATTTAGAAAAAAAAGTTTAATTAAACCCTATTCACCCCCCTCCCCCCCCCCCCCCCCCCCCCACCCCTCTAGGGTTGGCATATCGATCCGACACAATGCCTAGCAGTCTCCTTGCTAAGTGGAAAGACGACAACGGAATAAGGGAAATAGCCTAGCAGGACCAATCCGAATGCGATGGAATCTAGGAACCCATTGACACAAGATGGATCAGAAGAGCTCGAGACGATGAAATCGGAAGTTGCGTCTACCTCTAAGCCTCTAAAACATGAAACAGAGGAGGTAGAGCTACCACCATTCCCACAAAGATTGAAAAAGAAGAAAATGATGAAGGAAAGATCGCTATGGTGGCATTAACGCAAAGATCAAACATTATAATCCCATTGAAGATGCGCGACTCTGGACGATACCCTGCTCAATTGAAGGGGTCTACATCGGTCAAGCACTATGCGATCTTGGGGCGAGTATAAATTTAATGCCACTTTCAATCTTCAAACAATTGAATGTGGGACAGCTGACGCCCACGACGGAGACTCTCCAGCTTGCGGACAGGTCCCTAGTACACCCTAAGGGAGAGTTGAAGGATGTCTTGGTCACAATTGATAAATTCATTCTACCGGTAAACTTCATCATTCTAGATCATGAGGCGGACGAAGATGTGCCCTGGTGATAACTTATAGAAATACAAGTTATTTATGCTGCCTTATCTAGATATTGTGGCCAAAAGAGAAGGAATATGCGTTGATTGTATGAAAATTAGCTCAGAAATACAATAATTATGAATTAACGCAATTACACCCACTAACATCGTCAAAATGGTAGAAGAGGATATTTTTACTCTGTTCTGCAAGAAACCAAGTCACCGCTTGCGATCAAGGCTCAACGAGAAACTGAACAACGCATCTCTGTTACATTGCGCCCGTCAATCAACAATGAAGAGACGATTAACGCAATGACGGCGCAATGTGACAGTCGATCCCGAGCTGAATTTCAACCGCATGCGGTAATAAATACAACACCGCATGCGAGCAACCGATCGAAAGATGCAGCTAAGCAATGCAAAGGCGTAGGATTGCGACATGTGTCTAACTAATCGTTGTATAGATTTGACGGTCTGATTGCATAACAGAAAGAATATTTATTCCTCCATCTTCGAGATTTCCATAATAAGAAGTGGGGTCCACAAGCCAAGAGTCAAAGCTTTTCACCTATAATTACCCCCATAGAATTCAGAGAAGATATACTTAATACAGATATAATTGAGATGAGGGCTAATTGCTGTTGAAGTATTGAGAGAGAGGTTGAGCTTAGTACTGATCAGAAGAAATCCAGGAAGAGAAGAGACATGGCCGAGAGGTGAGTCTCAGTGCGATTCTGTCAGATCCCCGCCGTGAAGCTCTGTGCTTAGATCTTGCTACTGGTTGAGCAAGCCTGAGAGGGAAGCTCATTCTTCCGCACGATCCATCCACACCGGCAAGCAAATCTCCATCTAGATCGACGCTAAGACGTTGGCGCTCATTTGTATTTGTTTCTAACTCTATTTTCATCAAGTGCATTTCATCTTCTTAATCTCTTCATTCACAAATCATGTATCAGATGCTAAATAGTTTTATTGAATGTCTCGATCGTTTCCATTTCCACTTCTCTGTCTATTTTCGCTCCTCCGTTTATCGATTTCTCCATGAAGTTTTCTTAAAACCTTGGTAATTAATATGGATTAAATGAGTAACTTAATCTGTGATAAAGAGATAAATGCGTTTAGCTAAAGCATGCTAGACAGAATCTTCACCTGCGAGAGCAGAAGTGAAAATGTCATTCTGCTCTGTCGAGAGAAGGTTAGAAGAATGCGTTAACTAAAGCAAGTAGTACTTCTAGAGATGAAAGCAACCCTGCATTCATTACGTTCGTCCCTGTTTCACCACAAAGATGTGAGAACGTGGCCGATCACCGAGAGGTGTACGCCAAGGGAAAAGCGGAACCGTACTGATATCTTTAGCGCAATTAGGAAACTTGCAATGTTTGTATTAATTATATTTTTTGTTTCTGCTTCGTACATAAGACTTGTCACTACATTACACGATCTTTGCATAATCTTCACAGCCAGCCTTGACCTCAGTATCTTGTATCATGAAACCTGTATCTTATATCATCTTAGCTTAGATTTACTTTAACGCAATTTACCTTAACGCAATTTATGTTATTATCACATTTTTACCGCTTTACTTTACTTTATCGCATGTTTAATTTCTTGTACACAAATTCTTTTATAAATTGAAAAAGCCCTGGTCGCATGTATCACAAGCATAACGCAATAACCTAAAACAGTCCCTATGTTCGACCTCGAATCACACCGAGAAACTTGCGGTAAAATTATACTTGGTTTCAATGCAAGGAAACTTGTGACAACACACGGCATACTGCATCTAGAAGTAGTATCACATATCATCATATATCGCTATGCATATCCATATTTGTATCAGCACATTGTTTAAGACTAAAATTTGCATTACACCTGGTCGTGTTCAAATTGATGTGCACAAAGGAGAGATCACGATGAGCATCAATGGGAAGAAGCTCAAGCTTGAGGCAATCAAGATCCTAGAGGATCAAGAAAAGGAGAGAAAACGTCCGTGGAGCTGAAAAATCTTGACTGAAGAAGAAATGAGCGGTCCCTGCGTTGATATGCGACACAAACTCATCAGGGACGCATTTTTTTAGTATCCTTTTGATATCTTTCTTTTATGAACTTACCTTACTTTTTGTATAACCACTACTCCTTAGAATTTCCAACTCTGACGTTCACACTTTTTACCCTATCAATATTAAGCAATGATCATAGTGAACGATTGCGGTGGAGCTATGCGATAACCTAAAAACACGCGACCAGTTCGATCAGCCCATCATAATCGAGGAATCGGCCCACTACAAGCAAGGATGCGATCACAGATGATGTGGGCAACAGAGCAAATTTGGGGGTTGTATCTTTCTTTGACTCTTTTATTCCAAATTTTGCACTTCTCATATCTCATTTTAATATTACTAATTTTATTATCGCATCCTCTTTAGTTTGACGCAATCATTGAATTTTGATTACTTTATTTAGTCACCACATTCTTCCCCATACCAATTATGATTTCAATGATGAAATTCATGACTTTATTTCTTACCGCATGTACTAGAGTTAACTTAATCTCAAGACAATCAATTCATGAAACATTTCTAAAAGTTAGCGGTCTACTAGCTTTCTTTCAAAACGATTTTTATGAAATTTCCTAAGAGCATCGCATGGTCTATCATCAATGAGGACATTGCTGTGTATAAATTTAAGGGTGCTAGTATTTATTTTCAACCTTGCTACTTTTAGACTTTCAATCAAACAAAAAAAAAAATTAACATTGAGATCGGATCCTGCTTGTAGTTGGATATCCGCATGACACTCGTAGGGGCAAGCCAAAACGAAGGTAGGAATCGTGATCAGCACATAAATCAAGTGATCACAACTCTGCTACCAAATAAAGAAATGAGCACGAGTTTAGACTGAGAAAGAGTGCCTTGTTCGTAGTTAGATGCTCACATGACACCCGTGGGGGCAAGCCAAGACGAAGACTAGGCACTTGAATCAGCGCAAGATCACAAAAATAATATCTAAAACGTGCAAGGATAAAAATCATTTGGAAACACCCCGGTTGGAGAAAGTTTTGAAATAAATCATGTGATGTCCAGGAAACGAGTAAAGTTTTTTTGAAGGTTAAACTTGCGGTCCCTAAGTATTAGAAATATTTTAAGAAAATATCATGATAGAAATTAAGAAGGCGTTGGTACATGAAATTTGAATAAGGCACATTGAGAAATCTAGGTAGGGTAAAAACAGTTGACTTTTTAAAGAAAATCTTTAGTTTATGCTTGGGGATAAGCATTGTTTTAAATCTGGAGGTGTGATAACTGTAACATAAAAATTGATCTAAGCAACAAGTCCATGTCCCCGTTACCATTCCCCGACAACGGCGCCATAAACTTGTTACGCAGTTAACTATACAATGATGCACGCAAGGTACAAATCCATGTGATACTACTTCTAGATATGCGTTAATTAACAATGTTCTTGTAGTATGTTGTGCGTTGTCACAAGTTTCCTTGCATTGAAACCAAGTATAATTTCACCGCAAGTTTCTTGGTGTGATCCGAGGTCGAACACAGGGACTGTTTGAGGTTATTGCGTTATGCTTGTGATACATGCGACCAGGGGTTTTCAATTAATAAAAGTTGTTGTGTACAAGAATATAAACATGCGATAAAGTAAAGTAAAGCAGTAAAGATGTGATAATAAAATAAATTGCGTTAAAGTAAATCTAAGCTAAGATGATACAAGATACAGGTTTCATAATACAAGATACTGAGGTCAAGGCTGGTTGTGAAGATTATGTGAAGATCGTGTAATGTGGTGGCAAGTCTTATGTACGAAGCAGAAACAGAAGAGATAATTAAGACAAACATCGCAAGTTTCTTAATTGCGTTAAAGGCATAAATACGGTTCCAACTTTCCCTTGACGTACACCTCTCGGTGATCGGCTGCACTCCCACATCTCTGTGGCGAAACAAGGACAAATGTGATGAATGCAAGGTTGCTTCCATCTCTGGAAGTACTTCTTGCTTTAGTTAACACATTCTTTTAACCTTCTCTCGACATATCAGAATGGCATCTTCACTTCTACTCTCACAAGTAAAGATGTCGTCTAACATGCTTTAGCTAAACATTCTTATTTCTTTAGCAAAGATTAAGTTACTTGTTTAATTCATATTAATTACCAAGGGATTAAGAAGACTTTATGAAGAAAGCGATAAACGGAGGAACAGAAATAGACAGAGAAGGGGATATGAAAACTAACGAGACATTCAATAAAATTATTAAGCGTCTGATACATGATTTGTTAATGAAGAGATCAAGAAGATGAAACACAGTGATGAAAATAGAGTTAGAAACAAATACAAATAAAAGGCCAACGTCTTAGCACCGATCTGGATGGAGATTTGCTTGCCGGTGTGGATGGATTGTGCAGAAGAATGAGCTTCCTTCTTAGGCTTGCTCAACTGGTGGCAGGGATCTAAGCACAAAGCTTCACGGTGGGGATCTGGCAGAATAGCACTGAGACTCACCTCTCGACCTTGTCTCTTTTCTTCCTGGATTTCTTCCAATCGGTACTCAGCTCAGCCTCTCTCTCAGTAATTTAGCAACAATTAGCCTTCGTATCAATTATACCCGTATCAAGTATATCTTCTCTGAATTCTATGGGGGTATTTATAGGTGAAAAGCTTTGACTCTTATCTGTGAACCCCACTTCTTGTTATGGAAATTTCAAAGATGGAGGAATAAATATTCCTTTTGTTATGCAATCAAACCGTTAAATCTGCACAATGGTTAGTTGTACACGTGTCGCAATCCTCCGCCTTTGCATTGCTCAGCTGCATCTTTCGATCGGTTGCTCGTATGTGGTGTTGTTTTTATCACCGCATGTGGTTGAAATTCAGCTCAGGATCGACTGTCGCATTGCATCATTATCGCGTTAATCGTCTCTTCATTGTGGATTGACGGGCGCAATGTAACAGAGATGCATTGTTCAGTTGCTCGTTGAGCCTTGATCGCAAGCGGTGACTTGGTTTCCTGCAAAACAGAGTAAAAATATCCTCTTCTACAATCTTGACGATGTTAGTGGGTGTAATTGCGTTAATTCATAATTATTGTATTTCTGAGCTAATTTTCATACAATCAACACATAGTCCTTATCTTTTGACTAATGGGCAGGCAGAGAAGGGATGCCTATGAAAATTCCAAGATCTATAAGAAGAAAACCAAGAAGTGGCATGACAACCGCATAAACAACCGGACATTCACCGAAGGTCAACAGGTATTATTATTTAATTCTCATTTGCGATTGTTCCTTGAAAAGTTGAAGTCTCACTGGTCTGGGCCATTCCGAATCAAGACTATCTTTCCTCATGGTGCAGTGGAACTAACAAATTTAGACGGGAACAACGCGTTTAAAGTCAATGGTCAACGAATTAAGCCTTACTACGGAGGCGACTTCTAGCGATGCATGGATACCATTGACTTGGGCAAGCAAGATTAAACTGCTTGCGAGGGAAGCGATTGCGGTAATTCTGAGAACTTCTTTCAGCCAGCATCCCTCTATGTTTACTTGCTTTCTTTCTAGTTTTTCTTTTACTGCTTTCTAAATTACGTATTTAGTACTTTTTATAATTAGCCTTTAATGCTTTCTGTAATTCTCTTCAATTTAATTTTTTCATGTCATGTTTAATTCCTTTAATTTGTACACATTAGTAGTGTTGTTCTTTAATTTTTGTGAATGATTGGATGAAGCAGTAAACATCGCAAAGTCTTTCAACTTTGCGATTGTTGATGAATTAAACAAAAATTAAAAATTAAAAATTGGTATGTAATGCGTTGATGGGTGCATTGTGTGTTAACAAGAGACACCTTGCGTCCATTACACTCAACTGCATTGCGTTGAGGGGTGTGTTGCGCGCGTGTGTGTCCTTTGCCCATCCTTAGCAAAATGCACTGGTAGCAATACCGTGCGCCTGATCCTCCAGAAATGTGTTTAGTTAAGGGGTGTGTTGCGGCGATGCATGCGTTGTTGCCCGTCCTCAGCAAAAATGTATTTGCGTTAAGGGAAGCACGGTGTTAATTTTTAATCGTGCACCCGTCTGAATCAGATTTAAAAGATAATTTCAATTCATTGTTTTTCTAAGTTAATGATATTCTTTGATTCTTTGTACAGGCAACAATTTTTGTATTGCATTATTCAACACTTTATTATAGAAAATGGAAATCTCATTTAATCTATGTTCAATCTCTCCACACTTCGCATGAGTAGCTAAATTTCTAAATAGGTTGAGAAGTACTTAGCTAGCATGACCTAAGATTTACATTTTATGTGATCATCTTGTCTTATGTATGTGTCATTCACCCTTTAGAGATACTTGAGAGAGTAGTCTAAAGATAGAATCTAGACTTGAGAGAGTTAGATTAGAATCTAGGCTTGAGAGAGTCAAATTAGAACCGCATAAGCAAGAAATAGAAACTTAGACATAAGTTCTATCGCTATTTACACATCATATGCACCCTAGAAATAGGATATGATAGTATGCGGTCACCTTATTTTATGTATACATTATGCATCATTGCATAGACAAGAATAGAGGCTTAGACATAAGTCCTATCGACTTTTTCGTATACATCACATGCATCCTAGAAATACGAATTATGGCATTTGCATTGAGAGATGACATGCTATTGTTTATGTGTAGCATGATCACATAACTTGTACGTAATCTTAGGTAATATTAGCTAAACCCTTTCTCAACCCATTCATCACATACTCATTGTACTTTTCGATTTCATCAACTTTTCGTTCGAACTCTATCGCATAGGAAATTTTCTTAATCAAAACACCACCCAACTTATTTGTTTTCACCACCGCAAGAGAATCAAAGTAACTATCGCATATTATTCAGTAGTCCCTATGTTCGACCCTAGACTTACCAGGAAACCTAGTGAGGCTTATACTTGGGTCTTATTAGGAAAACTTGCATGTTCATCGCATAATACATAGCACCGCAAACTCACACCATAATCACATCACAATTCACAACGCATCAATGATTCTGAGGCTCCTTCGAATTTTCCACAACCCCGTTGTTATCATAATAAATTGTGATAGGCAAATCCATATTTGGAACAACTTCCAAATCTGAAATGAATTTCCTCAGCCAAACAACCTTCTTAGTTGCTTCACAAGCGGCTACATATTTGACTTCCATAGTGAAGTCCGTGATACATCCTTGTTGATGTTTTGCCACACTACAGCCCCTCCATTCAGAGTGAACACTGACCCCGATGTCGATTTACGAGAATCTCTATCGGTCTGAAAGTCAGAGGTCGTGTATCCTGTAAGGATCAGATCCTTATCTCCATACACGAGCATATAGTCCCTCATTCTTGAGGATACTTGATGATCGTCTTGACTGTCGTCCAATGATCAAATCCTGGATTGGACTGATAATGACTGACAATCACTACTACATAGCAAATGTCGGGTCTAGTACACAACATTGCATACATTAAGCTTTCTACAGTTGAAGCATAGGGAATCCATCTCATTTCCTCAACCTCTTGAGGTGTCTTAGGACATTGATCTTTATACAAAACGATTCGATGCCTGAAGGGTAACAAACCTCTCTTGGAATCCTGCATCTTGTACCTGATCAACATTTGATCGATGTACGATGCCTTAGACAAGGCTAACCTCTTGTTCTTACGATCCCGAATGATTTGGATCCTTAGAATATACTGTGCTTCACCCAAATCTTTCATTTGGAATTGGACAGCTAGCCACTTTTTAATGTCAGTCAAAAATCCTACATCATTCCCAATGAGTAGGATATCATCCACATACAGTACCAGGAAAACTACTGAGTTGTTGATGATCTTCTTGTAAACATAAGGCTCATCAACGTTCTGATCAAAGCCAACGACTTGACAGCAATGTCAAATCTGATGTTCCAAGATCTAGATGCTTGTTTCAACCAATAAATGGACCTATTCAGCTTTTAAACTCTTTGCTCTTGATTTAGAACTACAAACCCCTCTGATTGAGCCATGTAGATGGTTTCCTCGAGATTACCATTAAGAAAGTCAGTCTTGATGTCCATTTTCCATATCTCATAATCATAAAATATGGCTATGGACAGGAGTATCCTGATAGACTTAAGCATGGCAACAGGTGAGAAAGTTTCCTCATAGTCCACTCTCTCAACCTAGGTATAACCCTTTGCCATGAGTCTAGCCTTAAAGGTTTGCACCTTTCCATCTACACCTCGCTTTCGCTTATAGATCCCTTTACACCCTATAGGTCTTACCCCATCAGGCAGATGCACAAGCTCCCAAACGTTATTGAAGTACATAGACTCCATCTCCTAGTTCATGGCTTTAATCCATTCATCCTTGTCAACATCCTCCATTTCTTTCTTAAAAGACAATGGATCCTAGACCCCATCATTAGAAATGACGTTTTGGGCTTTAGTCAAACCCATGTAGCAATCCGATGGGTTCAAAACCCTCCCACTACATTAAGGCAGTCTCAACTTCTGAGCTGGTTTACTAGATGTATCGACATCAACAACTCTTGTTGATCTATCGGCCTGTTCAACAACTCTTATTGAACCCTCAGTAGTCTCAGTCTCACTAGAAATCTCACATAAAACAAGCTTACTTCGTGGTTTGTGATCCTTTATGTGGTCTTCTTCCAAGAAGATAGCAATTGTTGAAACAAATACATTGTTCTCACTCGGATCATAGAAGTATCCACCTCTCGTTTCCCTGGGGTAGCCTATTGTTGTGCGGCGGATGTAATGCCATCACAAGGTTGATGATGATGATGATATGCGATGTCTTATCTTAATCACGCTGCCAGATAATATATGCGATGCTACAAAATTCACTATAGAATGCATTCATGTATTTTATGTGTGTCACAAGTTTTCTTGCGATGAAACCAAGTATAATTCCACCACAAGTTTCTCAGAGTGATCCGATGTCGAACACGGGGATTTGCAATGCTTATGTGACAATGATGTGATATATGCGACTGTAATCAAATTAAGATTGTGAGGTGCTGAAAAGTAAAATGCGATGATAAATGAATAAACAGGTAAATAAATATGAAGTTGTGCAAAGTGTGTGTAAGAGAATGCGATGGCAAGTCTTTATGGATAGAATCAGAGTGAGAATGGGTTTGGGGAAAGAACATCGCAAGTTTGTCAATCCTGCAGAGGACACAACTAAGGTTCCGTCTTCCCTTGGCTTACACCTCTCAGTTATCGTCTGCGTCACCATATCTCTATGATGATCAGGGATGAACGTTTGTGAATGCAAGGTTGTTTCCATCTCTAGAAATACGTCTTGCTTTAGTTAACGCATTCTATCAACCTTCTTTCGAGAGGTGGATTAGCATCTTCACTTCTGCTATCACAGGTGAAGATGCCATTTAGCATGCCGATAACTTGTAGAAATACAAGTTATTTATACTATTTTATTTAAATATTGCGACCAAAAGAAAGGAAAGTTGCGTCAATTATATAGAAATTGGCTAAGAAATGCGAGAATTATAAATTGTCATCAATACACCCATTAACACCATTGCGATGGTAGAAAAGAATATTTCATGTCTGTTTTGCAGGAAATCAAGTCACCGCATGTGTTCATGGCTCAAGATAAACTGAATAACGCATCTACGTCGCATTGCGCCCATCATTTAGGAATGAATAGACGATCAACGCAATGACGGTGCATGCGATAATCGATCAAGAGCTAAGCGATCAACACAACATCAACCGCATGCGGTCATAAAAAAAAACACTGCATGCGAGCAAACAATCGAAGATGTGAAGGGCAACGCAAATGTAGAGGATTCTGACGTGTGTACAACTGACCGTTGTGCATTTCAGACGGGATTGATTGCATAACATAAGGAATATTCACTCCACCATATCCGGAATTGCCTTAATAATAAAGTGGGGACCACAAGTCAGAGAGTCAAAGTTTAGCCTATAAATAGCTCCAGCCATTCCACTGAAAAAGGATGCTTGAATACATAGAAAAGTATATATATTGATCTGAGAGAGAGACTGGTTGAGTGACTAATTAGAGTAGATCTGGGAAAAATTAAGAGACAAGGCCGAGAGGTGAGTCTCCGGGCAAATAATCCTTCCGATCCCCACCGTCGAAGCTTTGTACGAAGGTCACCTCTACCAGACGAGCAAGCCTGAGAGGGAAGCTCTTCTGTTCATCCATTCCATAAGCCGGAAAGCAAAACCTCCGTTCAGATCTGTGTCAAGACGTTGACACTCTTCTGTATTTGTTTCTATCTCTTTATAATCACTTGTACTCATCTTCTTAAATCTTTATCATTCACACCATGTATCAGACACTTAATCTTAGTATTGAATGTTATGATCATTTCGATTATCATTTCTCTGTCTATTTCCGTTCACCCATAATCCATTTTCTCCATGATGTTTTCTTAATCCCATGGGTAATTAGCAAGAATTAAGCAAGTAAATTAATTGGGTTAAAGAAATAATTAAGTTTAGTCAAGGCATGCTAGACAACATCTTCACCTGTGAGAGCAGAAGTGAAGATGTCATTCCACCTATCGAGAGAGGGTTGGAAGAATGCGTTAACTAAAGCAAGAAGTACTTCTAGAGATGGAAGCAACCTTGCGTTCACCACGTTCATCCCTGTTTCACCATAGAGATATGGGAACACGGCCGATCACCGAGAGGTATAAGCCAAGGGAAAGCGGAACCTTAGTTACATCTTTAATGTAACTAACAAACTTGCGACGTTTGTACTAATTATCCTTTCCCCTTCTGATTCATCCATAAAGACTTGGAACGTTGCCAAAGGATGCAGTGATGCAGGTGCAGGTGTCTTCAATCAGAAACTTGGCGATTCAAGTAGGGTAGCTGGCATCCGAGCTATGTAATAGAACACCTGGAACGTTGCCAAGCAATTCTGAAGCCCCTGAATCTCACGGGAAGGAGCAATGTCCCTGAAGACATTGGGCAGGCAAGCTGGACCGCCTGCAGAGGTGTGGATTGCGTTCATCAGGAGAAAACTGTTTTCCTGTCCATATCTCAATCCTATGTCTACTTGCTTTATGAATTTATTGCTTCATAAACTTTGTCATTTATTGCTTCATTCAACGTATTTTTAATGCTTTATGAATTTATTTTCTTTCATTTAATTCACTTGCATTTACTTTCGTGCTCTCTCTAATTTTCTCACTTTTCTGTATTAAATGTGTTATTCTTAAAACTTGGTGAATGATTGTGTAATAAGAAGAGAATTAATATCGCAAGGTCTTTGTAACTTGCGTTGATGAAAAAAAAATAATAAAACAATCAACATCCGGTATGCATTGCGATGATGGGTGCATCTTGTACCAACAAGATACACTTTGCGTTCATCCAACTCAAATGAATTGCGCTGAGGGGGGGTGTTGCGCTTGTATGTGTTCTTTGCCCGGCCTTAGAAAAAATGCATTACGTTGATGTAGTGTTGCGCTGGTAGAAATACTGTGCGCCCGTCCTCCAGAAATGCATTGAGTTAAGGGGTGTGTTGCGGGGATACGTGTTTTGTTGCCCGTCCTCTGCTAAAATGCATTTGTGTTGATGAATTGTTGATTCTTAACCTTGCGCTCATCCGAATAAAATACCAAAGAAAATTCTTTTTGCAAATTGAGAGTTCTAATCGCTTCAGCTTCCAAGGACATGATGAATCTGCAGACGAAAGGACGTACGACTCTACAAATTCATAAATGAGAGGAGCGTGGCGGCAGGCTTTTTGAGGAACTCGAGGCCTGCCACCGCAGAATCTGCATTGGGCCCATCAAGGCCCAACCTATAAATTTTGTACTCTTCGTCTTAGGTCGTTTACTTGCCTCATTTTGCCAACAGAAACCCCAGAGCCTTTGCATACCAGATTTTCTTCCTTCCCAAAACCTTAAAGAAATTCCCAGTGTTCTTACTCCGGCATCCATGGCAGACCAATCTTCCCAACCATCTTCTTCACCCGCATCACCCTCCAAAGCCCAACTCACTGCACGAGAGGCAGCATTCCTTGCAACAAACCGCCATCTCGCCACCTAGCCACAAACCATCCCTGGAATCATCGAAAAACCTCGGTGAAAGCCTGTAGAAGTCGTACCACTCTAGTTCAAAAGGGGGCAGAGTTTAGAGAGCACCCCACTCCCAACATTTTCCTCTGAAAGTGAAAAGAAAAGAAGGGATGATAAGGAAGTGTTTGGGAGTATACTTAGCAACATGGAGAAAGAAGGAGGACTACTCGAAGCTGGGGCCACTGCCATCGAAGGAGGAGATGGAGGAAGCATAAAGGAGAAGCGCTCTGGCAATCTTGGATCCTAAGGAAACTGCTAATGCAGAATCCTATGAGGGACCCATCAGGGTCGCTTTGGAGGAAGCGGCGGCAGAGAAGCAGCCTGAAGTGGTTGAAGAGAAGAAGAAAATCAAAGAGGAGAGGGTTGAAGGAGATGAGGAAGCCCATCCAATCAAGAAGAAGGAAAGGAGGACGGATGAGAAAAAGGAACGCAGGCGGGAAGAGAGGCACCTGAAGAAGGAGGAAGAGAGGAGAAAGAGGGCTGAGAGCCCAGAACTGGACGGAGAATCCACCTTCGTGAGGAGGGATAAGGGGGAGTCAGCGCAACTGAGAGAATCAGTGCAACCCAAGGAGGAAACAACGCAAGTAATATTGGTTGCGATTGATGATGGAGAAGATGCAGACATCACCCCCTTGACGCGGCGTCGCAAGGGTCAACAGTTGACCCACAAATTTTGATAGATGCGTTAGAAGAGCAGGAGAGGAGAAGAAAGGAGGAGGAAGAGAAGCATGAGAAAATGTTGCGAGCACAGCTAATCATCGCAGAAGGTATTTGAAGAAGAAAATTACAAGATGAGGAGGTGCGCCGCAATAATGAGATTTCGGCAGAAAAAGAAAGGAAAAGGCTCGAAGAAGAACAATGCATTTTGCTGGCCTCCGAGCAGTTTGAAAAAGAATTTGAAGAAGAAGTGAGAGAAGAGGCGGAAGAAGAAAGGAAGAAGAAGGCAGAAGTAGAGAGGAAGAAGAAAGAGGAGAAGAAGAAGAAAGTTATTTATACTGCCTTATTTAGATATTGCAGCCAAAAGAAAGGAAAGTTGCATCAATTGTATGGAAATTAGGTAAGAAATGCGAGAATTATAAATTGTCGTCAATACACCCACTTACACCATTGCATGGTAGAAGAGAATATTTCAAGTCTGTTTTGCAGGAAATCAAGTCACTGCATGCGTTCATGGCTCAAGATAAAAAAAACAACGCATCTACGTTGCATTGCCCCAATTATTCAGGAATGAATAGACGATCAACACAATGACAGCGCATGTGACAATCGATCAAGAGCTAAGCAATCAACGCAATCTCAATCGCATGCGGTAATCAAAATCAACACCGCATGCGGACAAACGATCAAAGATGCAAAAGAGTAACGCAATTGCGGAGGATCCAGACACG
The DNA here is from genome assembly GCF_027475165.1 of Benincasa hispida. NCBI lineage: Eukaryota > Viridiplantae > Streptophyta > Magnoliopsida > Cucurbitales > Cucurbitaceae > Benincasa > Benincasa hispida. Next base: position 55,254,696 of record NC_143482.1, read on the forward strand.
TGTACAGCTGACCGTTGTGCATTTCTGACGGGATTGATCGCGTAACAGAAGGAATATTCACTCCACCATTTTCGGAATTGCCATAACAATAAAGTGGGGTCCACACTACAGAGAGTCAAAGCTGAGCCAATAAATAGTCTTTAAAATTCTATTGGGTGATATACTTGATACGGGCATATTTTGATATTTGTATATTGAGAGAGAGACTGGTCTAAAGAGCCTGATCGGAGAAGATTCGGGAAGATTTAAGAGACAAGGCCGAGAGGTGAGTATCAGGGCAAATCCTTGCAATCCCCACCATTGAAGCTCTGTACCAAGGTCACTTCTACCGGACGAGCAAGCCTGAGAGGGAAGCTCTTCTCTTCATCCATTCCATACACTAGAAAGTAAATCCACCGTCCAGATCTGTGTCAAGACATTGGCATTCTTCTGTATTTGTTTCTATCTCTTTACCATCAATTGTATTCATCTTCTTAGTCTATCATACATTTCATGTATCAGACACTAAATATTAGTATTGAATGTCATGATCATTTCCATCTCCATCTTTTTGTCTATTTCCGTTCATCTGTAATTCGCTTTCTCCATGATGTTTTCTTAATCCCCTGGTAATTAGCATGAATCTAACAAGTAAATTAATATGTGTTAAGGAAATAAACATGTTTAGCTAAAGCATGCTAGACGGCATCTTCACCTGTGAGAGCAGAAGTGAAGATGCCATTCCTTCTATCGAGAGAAGGTTGGAAGAATGCGTTAACTAAAGCGAGAAGTACTTCCTGAGATGGAAGCAACTTTGCGTTCATTACGTTCATCATTGTTTCACCACAGAGATGTGGGAACACGACCGATCACTAAGAGGTGTATGTCAAAGGAAATCGGAACCGTAGTTATGTCTTTAACGCAATTAATAACTTGCGATGTTTATACTAATTATCTTTTCTATTTCTGTTTCATACATAAAGACTTGACACCGCATAACACGACCCTTTGTATAATCTTCATAGTCAGTCTCAAACTCAGTATCATGTATCATGTATCCTGTATCTTGTATCATAATAGCTTATGTTTCTTTTATCACACTTTATTTTATTACTGCAACTTTAGTTTACCGCATAACTTTACTTTACAACACAATTTTACTTTACCGCAACTTTAAATACCTGTATAAACAAAAGTTTTATTAATTGAAAAACCCCCGATCGCATATATCACGAACGTAACGCATTAACTAAGCAATCCCTGTGTTCGACCTCAGATCACTCCAAGAAACTTATGTTGGAATTATACTTGGTTTCAGCGCAAGGAAACTTGTGACAACACATAGCATACTACAAGAATTCCATGAGCTTGCATGATTCACATTCATCATTATCCATATTTGTCCACATGGATAAAGATATAAAATTTCCATGACAACCTCCGTAAGGGGGGATAAGGGGGAGTTAGCGCAACTGAGAGAATCATCGCAACCCAAGGAGGAAACAACGTAAGTAATATTGGTTGCGACTGATGATGGAGAAGATGCAGACATCACCCCCTTGACGCGACGTCGCAAGGAGAATGCGCCGTAAGGGTCACTAGTTGACCCACCAATTTTGATAGATGCGTTAGAAGAGTAGAAGAGGAGAAGAAAGGAGGAAGAGAAGCACGAGAAAATGTTGCGAGCACAGCTAATCATCGTAGAAGGTAGTCGAAGAAGAAAATTACAAGATGAAAAGGTGCACTGCAATAATGAAATTTTGGCAGAAGAAGAAAGGAAAAAGCTCGAAGAGGAACAACCATTTTGCTGGCCTCCGAGCAGTTTGAAAAAGAATTTGAAGAAGAATTTAGAGAAGAGGCAAAAGAAGAAAGGAAGAAAAAGGCAGAAGCAAAAAGGAAGAAGAAAAAAAAGATGGAAAAGAAGCGTCGAGCAAACGTTTAGTGCTTAAGAGAGAAGAAGGGCAAGGAACTTGTTGAACGGGAGAAGGAGGAACAATGCAAGGAAAGGGAAAGGAAAAAAAAGCGAAAATCCCGCCTTGCATTGACCAAAGAAAAGGGCAAAGCAGTTGTAGAAAGTAGGGAGCCCGCGTTGGCTAAGGGGCATCCATCGAAGAAGAGAGAAAACGACAATATGTTGATGGAGATGGGATTTTTCCCCGCACCAATGCCACTACCAGATCTGATTACAAGCATTATAGTAGAGAATGGTTGGGAAACATTTTGCCAGTGCTCAGCCATCGTCATTCCAAAAGTAGTGCGAGACTTCTACAACGGACGACTACATGGCACCAAGGATGTGGTGACCATAAAAGGGGAAATGGTGTCTTTCAGCGCAAAAGACGTCAATGAACGATACTGGATGAAGGGAAACCCTAATGCACTAGGAAATAAAATCATTGATTATCCTACTGAAGAGCAGATGGAAGATGCGATGCAAACATTGACGCAATCGGACACTAAGTGGACGGTTTCATTAAAAGGCATAAAAACTATGGCATCCAAGACACTGCTTCCCGAGGCGCGACTTTGGGTATATTTGGTAAAACAGCGACTCATCCTGGCTTCCCATGACAAAACAATTTCAAGGGATTGAGTCATGGCCGCATATTGCATTGCGCGCGACATTCCAATCAATGTGGGCCAGTTGATCGCAAGACAAATTCGAGGTTTTGTGGAGCACATAAGAGGTCAGTATTTCTTCCCGTGGACGGTTTCAAGCTTATGCCTATCATTGGGTGTAGGTATTGATGAAGAACCAATGCCAGAAGTTCATGGCCTTATAAACGTCAAGATTTTGAGGTTGCTCCTAAAAAATTCCCCACACTGCCCCAAGCTCCCATTGAAGAGGCCCGTCATTGATTTAAATGCGCCGCAGCAACCCAAGCCAAAGAAACAACGCAAATATGACAAAGGAAAGGGAAAATTCCAAGACTCACCAATGCAAGAACCAGAACCCTTGGACCCTTTGCCTTTGATAATTCGCCCTCTAAGCCCTCCCACACAACCTTCTTCCTCACTTCCCGAGCATTTCACTAACCTTCTCCTTGCCCCCGATTCTCCAATCGCATTTCCAGTAGCTCCATCTTCACCTTCATCATCACTGCAACTTTCCCTTCCACCACCGCATGTTGATGAACCACGCGATTTAGGTGAAGGCACTTTGGCCCAACCCCAAAACGATGATGGCGAAACATCGCAGGCACAACCCACCATTTCCTCATTAGCTGCTGAACTAGCAAATATGCGGTCTCTTCTCTCCCAACAACAAGACTTTTTCTGCCAGAGAATGAATGAGGTAAACGAACGAGTATAAGACTTGCAACGTATTGCTGCTATGACAAGGCAGGTGATGATCAATATTCAACGCAACATCTATACGATCCACCTGAACCAGAGGCAAGTAGCGCAGCGCAACCATGAATATTTCAACTTCTTGACAGCCTATCTTCATGGTCCCATGGTGCCTCTGCATTTGCAGCAGCGTCTAAATTTCGAAGAAGCCCCTCGCGTACCTCACCAAAATCCTCCATCGGAACCTCCTCCTCTTCAATAACTTTACATTTTTTTTATTTATTGCGGTCATTCTTTTATTCATAACTTCATTTATTATTTTTCTATGTAAAGAAGCTGATTCTTTGATTCTTTGTACATGATAAAAGTTTTGTATTGCGTTAATTGTAATTCCTTGTATACTTAGTTAATTTTTAATACAACTAAGTAACAATTCTTTCGAGTATGCGATAGCCTCTTCTTTATCATCCTTTGTCAATTATTGCGATGTTCTTGATCTTTTATTTTGCATTATTCATTGTGCTGCCATGAGGCATAATATGCATACACTTAGTAACATTTCCCACACTTTGTATTTTCTAACTAACACTTAGTTAATTCGTGGCTATAGCACTATTTTACCTTTTATCTTTCCAAATTCTGCTCAAATCTTCTTTTTGAAATTTTGTCTAAGTGTTTTTCTATTCTATCCAAACAACGCAATGAGGACCTTGCGCATCTTTAAATTTGGGGGTGGGGAAGGTCTGAGTAGATGAGATCAAGTGATGCGGTTATTAAGAAAAATGCGTTATCAAAAAAATAATAATAAATAAATAAATTTTCATATAAACTCCAATGTCAGCGCAAGGGAAACTCCAAAAAGAATCTCAACTTGATAAGAGTTAAGTTGTGAAAAGAGCCTGCTCGTAGTTGGATGTTCACATGACATCCGTGGGAGCAAGCCAAAACGAAGGTGGGTTTCCAAGAACAACGCAAAATGAAAAGAGAAAAATGAGAAAAAAGGAAAAAAAATAAAAGAACAAGAGACAACTCCTCTGAAATTCAAGAGTTAAAGTTGAGATTGGTACACAACTGTAGTTGGATGTTCGCATGACACCCGTGGGAACAAGCCAAAACGAAGGATGTAACCATGATCAATAGTCTCTAATAAATGACGCAAAATTTGACCATCGCATCCAGACACATCAAGTTGTTTTTGCAAGAAGAGGTAAACATTCTTTTTAAAACTAGAAAAGAATTTTTGAGCAGAAATTTGTGGTATAGTAGAATAAAGTAGGGCTTTGTTAGGAATTATCAAGGATAGAAGAAAATTGTGCTGTTAAGTAATGTTGCCTAGGTCGAGCATTCAGAGCAACCAATCAACTCAAAATTTAGGACAAGAATAGAACAATATTACCTTAGTAGAAGATATGCTTGAGGACAAGCATATATCTAAATTTGAGGGTGTGATAAATTGTAGAAATATAAGTTATATATATTGTTTTATTTAGATATTGCAGCCAAAAGAAAGGAAAGTTGCGTCAATTATATAGAAATTGGCTAAGAAATGCGAGAATTATAAATTGTCGTCAATATTCCCACTAACACCATTGCGATGGTAGAAAAGAATATTTCAAGTTTGTTTTGCAGGAAATCAAGTCACCACATGCTTTCATGGCTCAAGATAAACTGAACAACGCATCTACGTCGCATTGCGCCCATCATTCAGGAATGAATAGACGATCAACGCAATGACGGCGCATGCGATAATCGATCAAGAGGTAAGCGATCAACGCAACTTCAACCGCATGAGGTAATAAAAAACAACACTGCATGCGGGCAAACGATTGAAGATGTGAAGAGCAACGCAAATGCGGAGGATTCTGAAGCGTGTACAGCTGACCATTGTGCATTTTGAACGGGATTGATTGCGTAACATAAGAAATATTCACTCCACCATTTCCAAAATTTCCTTAACAATAAAGTGGGGACCACAAGTCAGAGAGTCAAAGTTTAGCCTATAAATAGCTCCGGCCATTCCACTGAAAAATGATGCTTGAATACATAGAAAAGTGTATATACTAATCTGAGAGAGAGACTGGTTGAGCGACTAATCAGAGTAGATCTGGTAAGAATTAAGAGACAAGGCCGAGAGGTGAGTCTCCGGGCAAAGAATCCTTCTGATCCCCACCGTCGAAGCTTTGTACGAAGGTCACCTCTACCAGACGAGCAAGCCTGAGAGGAAAGCTCTTCTGTTCATCCATTCCACACGCCGGTAAGCAAAACCTCCGTTCAGATCTGTGTCAAAACGTTGACACTCTTTTGTATTTGTTTCTATCTCTTTATCATCACTTGTACTCATCTTCTTAAATCTCTATCATTCACACCATGTATAAAATGCTTAATTTTAGTATTGAATGTTATGATCATTTCCATTATCATTTCTCTGTCTATTTCTGTTCACCCATAATCTATTTTCTCTATGACGTTTTCTTAATCCCATGGGTAATTAGCAAGAATTAAGCAAGTAATTAATTGGGTTAAAGAAATAATTAAGTTTAGTCAAGGCATGCTAGACAGCATCTTCACCTGTGAGAGCAAAAGAGAAGATGCCATTCTGCCTATCGAGAGAGGGTTGGAAGAATGCGTTAACTAAAGCAAGAAGTACTTCTAGAGATGGAAGCAACCTTGCATTCACCACGTTCATCCCTGTTTCACCATAGAGATATGGGAACACGGTCGATCATTGAGAGATGTACGCCAAGGGAAAGCAGAACCTTAGTTACATCTTTAATGCAATTAACAAACTTGCGACGTTTGTACTAATTATCCTTTCCTCTTCTGATTCATCAATAAAGACTTGCCCTCGCAGACCATGATCCTTTGTATAAAATTCACACTCAGTATCGTGTATATCATGTATCTTGTATCTTGCATCACATTAGCTTATGTTTATTTTCATCGCAATTTATTTTATTAACGAACTTTAGTTTATCTGCACAATTTTACTTTACCGCAATTTACTTTTCTGTACAAACACACAATCTTTATTAATTTTAAAAACCAATCGCATATATCACAAATTTAACATATTAATGACAACGATCCCTGTGTTCGACCTCGGATTACTCTGAGAAACTTGCGTTGGAATTATACTTGGTTTCAGCGCAAGGAAACTTGTGACAACGCATTACTTCATAGCATACTACAAGCATATAGTTAACAACGCATATATCTAGAAGTAGTATCGTATAAAGTGTGCATGAGCAATAACATAGCATAAGATTACATTTTGTGTTACAAGTTTATGGCAACATGAGCTTGTAGCACATCATCATCCATGCACGTTACACACGATCAATTTCAAGTCATCACATGCGTTAACTAAACTTAGCTAACTTCTTCAACATGGATTAACAATCGATGAACGGAAAGTAAGAACAAATAAAGGCAGCATGTCAATGTCTTTGCACGGATCCCGATCGAAGCTATGTTTCTTGCCAGCGTGATGGAGGAATGAAGTGGAGAACTTCCTTCTCAAGAGAGTTCTCGAGGGAAGAATGACCCTTGCACAGAGCTTCTTTTCGTCTCTTTTTCTGTGTGTTTCTTCTCCTTTCTTTTTCTCCCTTCTCTACTGAGTGTTGATGTTGTTATTTATAGACCTTAGCACCTCCTGCGACAGTGGTCCTGCTCTAAAAAGTTACTTTTTCCTGTCAAGGCTTGGTGGGAATGCCCGCTCTGCTCCACGTTCAATTTGTCAGGTCATACATCAAAAAAGTTGTACAATTTCAAAAAACCCTGAGAATGCATTGCTCTTTTTGTCCACGAGCAATCGTCGCATGCGGTGATACAAAATCCCCGAGAATGTGTTGCTCTTTTTGTCCACGAGCAATCGTTGCATGCAGTGATACCTGTTACCTACAAAACAAAGATTTGGACATCCTTTTTGCCATCGCAATGTGGTCAGCGGGTGTGTTTCCGATACTTTTACAATCTTTGCGTTTCTAAGCCAATTTTAATATGTTTGATGCAACTTTTCCTTCCTATTGCCGCATATTCTAAGTAAGATGATATAAATAACTTGTATTTCTATAAGTTATTGCCTACAAAGTGGAAAACTTTCAAATGCGATTCCAACTTCATCAGGTTAGTCACAAGCACATGTGCTGGACACTCCTAAATCCTGAAGGGCATAAACTACCTTTACAGCCTTGATAACGGGTAGAAATGCATGTTATTACAGTGCTAAGTTATAAAATAATACAAGATTGCGATGGTAAAAATATACAACATTGCGTCCAAAAGCATTAAGTTCACAACATTGTGATCGCATGCGTCCATCGCATTAAAACAACAAACTTATGTATTTTTGTGCAGGAAAATGCATTGACGCAAGGCAGAAATGTGATCTGAAGAAATAACGTCCGAACGCATAAGAGATTGCGACTGCAAGACTATGTGATCGTTTGTGCTCGCGAAAATATGTTCGAGAAGGTGGCCTCATAGAGTCGGCACATCAAGGTGAAAGCTTAATAAATCACGATGGGACACAAAGCTGATGACGGTCGATTCCGAATTAAGTTGACAAGTCGTTAACGACCTACTGTAGCAAGTACACTCAACTTTTTGGTGACAATTATTTGGCGCATCAGATAGAGAACTAATGCCATCCCATCAGTGCAATCATAAGAAAGAAGAAGCTTCTCACCCTGAAGCTCTATAAATACTGAGGGCCATCTTCAGTGAAGGAGTTCAGTCAGTTAGAGAGTTTTTAGATAGTTAGCCTTGTTCGTAGTTTTCTTATACTTAGAAAGCGGTAGCAAGAGAAGTGAAAAGATGTCGAAAGATCATCCTGGTCAACTCGAGAGAGAACCTAGGGAGCATGGAAAGCAGAGAGAGGGTCGACTCTTGCGAGAGCAAGAATATCTTTTGAGCAGAGTAAAGAAGAACAATGTAAAAGCCTTGGAAAGCAAGAAATTGCTACCAGGCTCTTTATTCTTATTTCGCATTATCATTCTGCACTTCGATTTTATATATATATATACATATATAATGGAACTTGCACTTCTACATCTGTTTCATTCTCTGTAAAATACACATGAGTAGCTAAATTTGTCGAATGGGTTGAGAAGCACTTAGCTAACATGACCTAGGATCTTCATTGCATGTGATCATCTTGTCTTATGTTGCACCCAACACCCTTTAGAGCTACTTGAGAGAAAGTCTAAAGAAAGAACCTAAGACTTGAGAGAGCTAGGTTAGAATCTAGACTCGAGAGAGCAAGATTAGATCTGAATAAGCAAGAGATAGGAACTTAGAGATAAGCTTTGTCTGCCAACATGCATCGCATGCCCCCTAGAGATAGGTTATGGTAGTATGCGGTCACCTTGTATGTGTGAGTGTCAATCATCATCGCATAGACAAGAATAGAGGCTTATGTGTAAGTCCTATAGACATCATCGCATATATTGCATGTGTTCTTAGACCTAAAAGTCGTAGCATTTGCATTGAGAGATGATTTGCTGTTGTATGTATGTAGCATGATCGCATAACAATGAACGCAATCTTAGGAAGTGTTAGCTAAACCTTTTCTCAACTCGTTCCCCCGCATATTCATCGCATCTTCCGTATTATTAACTCTTTTCTCAAATTCGCCACATAGCTTTTATATTTCAAACAACCAACCAACCAACGCATTATTTTATTTGTCAATGCAAAGTGATCTAAAAATTACCATCGCATAGTGTTTTCCTTAGTCCATGTGTTCGACCCTGGGCTTACCAGAAAACTCAATAGGATTTATACTTGGGTCTTCTGAGAAAGCTTGCTTGCACAACGCATTTTCCATCAACGCAATCATTACCATTATTTCATCGCATAAAATAATGCATCAGGCCTCTCCACAACTCAAAAGGTGTTTTAGAAATACTTTTTGAGGGAACATTGTTCAGAATGTAGCTTGCAGTCTCCACTGCAAAACCCCAAAAAGAGTTTGGAAGATGAGCATAACTCATCATAGACAAAACCATGTCCAACAAGGTTCTGTTTCTCCATTCTGATACACCATTCTGCTGAGGTGTACCTGGGGCTGAGATCTGTGACGTAATTCCATGTTCTATTACATAGTTCTGGAATTTGAGGTCCATATACTCTCCACCAAGATCAGATCGTAGTGTTTTTATCTTCTTTTCTAACAAGTTTCAACTTCAGCCTTATACTCCTTGAACTTGTCAAGGGCTTCAGACTTACATTGCATTAGGTAGAGATACCTACACCTTGAATAATCATTTATGAAAGAGATGAAATATTCATACCCACTTCGAGCTCTAACACTCATCGGACCACAAAGGTCAGAATGTACAAGCTCCAAGGCTTCCTTGGCTCTATAACCTTTTCCAGTAAAAGGTCGTTTGTTCATCTTGCCTTCGAGGTATGATTCACACACCGGCAAAGAGTTTTCTTCTAAACTCTTTAGAAGTCTACTTTTCACCAATTGCTCAATCCTATTGAGGTTGATGTGACCTAACCTTAGATACCAAAGATGGGCATTTTCTTTAGGAGAAACCTTTGGTCTTTTAGCTGTTGTCGTTCTATTAAACATTTCATTGTTAAACAAGGCTTTTATGACTAACGTCCTTAGTACATATAAGTTACTTTCCATTGAACCAAAACCAATCTCCATTCCATTCTTTAAAATAAACACTTTATTCACAGAAAAATAGATAGTATAACCTTGTTCAATGAGACAAGAAACCGAGATTAACTTCCTTTTAATATGAGGAACTACGAAAACATTATCCAGTAACAGATAACATTTCTTAGCCAAAATAAACTTTAGCCTGCCTACAACAACAACTGAAACAACCTCACCAGTACCGACTCGAAGAGTCAACTGTCCCTGTGACAACGTTTTCCAGGAACTGAATCCTTGGTAAGGGGAACTGACGTGATTAGTAGCACCTGAATCAAGGATCCAGACAGAATCATCATTCTCTGCCAAATACGTCTCCAAGACCAATAAATCATATTTGTTGTCTTTAGACATCCTCATCTTTTGGAGAGTAATGGGATCAGTATCAGAACCTAAATAAGCTCCAAGTTCCATTTCAGAGAACACTTCTCGTCGATGAACTTCAAAATAGTCAACAATAATTGCTTTCTCTTCCTAGAGTTTAACTTGGGAACTAACACTATTGGTTTTTTCATCCACCCCTTTCTGCTTGAATAGTAAGAATGGATGTTCAAACAAATCTTGCAACGAGTCCATGATCTCACGTGAAATGACCATGTTCTCAACCCTTTTGGCCAAAACATCAGGTATGCTAGCCAAAATGTGAAGTCGAGCCAATGAATTAGCCTTCATCCACACCCATATGCATTGCAAACACTTTGCGGTGCATCAAGGGTCGGGACTTGAGGACATTCCTCAACCATGACAAATTCGAGGTCGTTTACCATGAAATACATTTTACAAGACTTTTTCCACTGTATGTAACTGATCAAACTAGAGGCATTAAATGGAAATTCAAACATGTTGCTGAAAACAAAAACACATTGACCTAGGTTAGGTTTTAAGCAAATACCCGTTGAAAAACATACAACATCCAATAAGGTTTAGCAAAACTAACATGAACCCCGTGTGACATCTAATTTCGCAATGACGCTTCAAAGGTTTAGGACAAAAGCTGCCGAAGGGAGGTCAATTATCCCTCCTCTGAATTGAGACATTCTCAACCAGTCATTAATATCAGAACAACTCTTGCTCCTATAACGACTAGCATTCATTGATTTGGTCAAGAAATCATTAACTTGCTTAACAATTTCCCATAAGTGTGACCCGCCATTTTAAGCCCTAGAGTTCCACCCCAAGTAGCCAATCCGAAGGGGAAAAATCCGATTGGGGCAAAAACTAAAGTGACCTTATCCATCTCTGGAGTTCACCTTGATATTGACCAAATGCACAAAACTCATCTGAAGGGGGACGCTCCCAGGGCGCCACGAGGGAGTACAAAATGATCTCACGGTGCAAACCAATGACAGAGACCGTAGGATATGTTGACACATACCCTTCACCCACTTACTATAATCACTCTCTTTGTCCACCTTGATATTGACTCATGCAAACACCATCCGAAGGGGGATGCTCCCAAAATAATGGTAAATAAACTAAAGAAAAAATAAAATAAAATAATTTACCGGTCGGGGTACCGCTAATTTCTACTAAAAAAATGTTAAAAATTAAATAGTCAAATAATAAAATTGATATATTTTGCATAATAATGAAGGATGTCTAACTCCTAAACCAGAATTCAAAACATAATACTATATGCGGAAGCAGTGAAACATTCTAATGGCCAGGTCACGGATCTCTCTTGTCATTCGCCAGCCTGTCGTTACTCTTACCTGAAAAATAGGGGGAAAAAAAGGATGAGTATAAAAATATACTCAATAAGTGGTCCACTACTGGACCCACTCAGTGACCTATTAGTTTATCCATTGGACCAAAAATGCACAACGACATCATAAACATAGGCATAGGCATAGGCATAAGGGGCGAACCCGAAGGCACGCTTTCATAAGTAGTGACTCAAAGGTCACAGTATAATTACAAGTGGTGATCCCAAAAAGGACACCGTACTTAAACGTAGGGTGTGGCCCGAAGGCTCACACATGTGATGTGCATGGCCCAATGGTATACTGATAGTCACTAAAATCTCATATGGGCATAAGCTTACAGACATCAGTACATATTTAAACATAACCATGCAATCAAGGCCATGACTCAACATTAAATTTTAACACCGTTCCCCATATTTCCACCAACTGTTTCAGTCCACTCATAACTCATACATCAACTCAACATCAGGCCTTAACACATTATATAACTCATGCATCAATACTCAACATCAGACCTTAACACATTATATCCATGCTTCAACCTTATCATAATAACCTTTAATCCTTACATCCCAAATTCATCACAGCAAGAATAATTCAAATTCAACTTATCGAATTCAGCACAACACCCATAGCAGATTCCATCACAGTTTCACATATGAAATAAAATATTTCACAGCAGGCCTAACAACATCCTAGGGCAATCAGCAGTAAACCCCTTACCTCAAGATGATGCATTGTCCCAAAAAAAGACCTTACTCCACTTGAGAAGTCCCTTCACTGACACACGCTCCTAAAACCAATAACAAATTAGGCCCAAGAATCCCCAAATTGACAATGGGCTGCCAAGAAAACAACTTACCCTGAACAGACCGCTCGGCAGGACTGCCGCGAATCGACAACAATCGACACTGTTCCGGTGCACAAAACGAACGAGGGATGCTCTGACGTGCATTGGGCTTCGACTATCGACGTGCGACGGATGAAAAGCAGCGCAGAAGAGGCTCATGCGGCTGGGCCTCGCGCAAAAAAAAAGCAGACAGCATGGAACGGAGGCTTGCGACGCAGATCGGAGCTTGCGGCATGAATCGAAGCTTGCGGTGCAGGATAGAAGCTGATGGCGCAGTTGAACCTCGCGCGGAATGGACGGCACGGCTTGCATTGGGTCGAACGGCGACGGATCGGAAGAGGAAACGACCGGGCAGGGCTGGCGCGGTCGACGACGGTGACGGTAACTGAAGTAGAGGGCGGCTGGAAGAAGAAGAAGAAGAAGAAGAGAGAAAAGGAAAAAGAATTTTTTTTCCTTTTGTACGCATCCCGATGCCATTTAAAACCCTACTTCTCTTCTAAAAATAGCCAATATTCCCCCCCCCCCCCCTTTTTCTTTCCTTTTTTTTGAACAAAAATAACTTTGGAATGTTACACTCTTCCCCCTTTTAATAAACTTTCGTCCTCGAAAGTTCTAATCCTGGAAGAGCTCTTGATGCAGTGCCCTCATCTCGTCCTCTCGCTCCCAAGTAGCTTCCTCAAACTGATGATTCTGCCACAGGACCTTCACCAGTGGTACTTCCTTGCTGCACAAAACTTTCACTTCCCTGGCCACAACTTGCCGGGGCTTTTCCTCGTAACTCAAGTTCTCATTCAGTTGCAAGGGCTCAAAGTCCACTATATGTGATGGGTTCGTCGTTAAATACTTCCTCAACATAGAGACATGAAATACATTATGGACTGCGGAGAGGGACGGCAGCAAGACCAAACTGTAAGCCATAGAACCGACCCGTTCCAAAATCTTGAATGGCCCTACAAAACGCAGACTTAGCTTACCCTTCTTCCCGAACCTTAGGAAACCCTTCAACGGCGCCACTTTCAGGAACACCTTGTCACCTACTTCGAACTCCAAATCTTTTCGCCTGACATCCACGTAACTTTTCTGTCTACTTTGTGCTGCTAGCATTCTGGCCCTGATTTTCTGCATGGCTTCATTCGTCAACTCCACTAACTCAGTTCCCACCAGCTTCCTCTCCCCAACCTCACTCCAGCAAACGGGAGACCTGTAACCTCTGCCATAAAAAACTTCAAACGAGACATGCCAATGGTAGCCTGATAGCTGTTATTGTAAGCAAACTTCACCAAATGCAAGTGGGAGTCCCAACTCCCTGAGAATTCCAACACACGAGCGCGCAACATGTCCTTCAATGTCTGATTTAAACATTCTATTTGCCCATCAGTTTAGGGGTGAAACGTTGTACTGAAGTTCAACCGCAACCCTAAAGCTGCCTGGAGGCTCTTCCAAAAACTGGAGGTGAAACGAGGGTCCCTGTCGGACACAATTGACACTGGCACACCATGCAACCTTACTATCTCCTTCATGTACAACTGAGCCCACTTACTCACCGCATATGTGGGCTTTCCTGGAATAAAATGTTCCACCTTGGTGAGTCTATCTATCCCCACCTAAATCACCGAGAAACCCTTCGTTGTCCTGGGCAACCTCGTAATAAAATCTATAGCCACACTCTCCCATTTCCACTCTGGCACATCCAAAGGTTGTAGCAAGCTTGCTACCTTCTGCCTCGAGGCCTTCACCTGCTGACAGATTAAACATCTACTAACATAATCAGCTATCTCCCTTTTCATATTGGGCCACCAGTAATATCGCTTCACATCTTGGTACATTTTGGTACTACCTGGGTGCATCGAGAATGGAGAGTTATGAGTTTCCGCTGGCAGTTCCCCTTTTAAGCCATCATCTGCTGGGACGCACAACCATCCCTAATACAAAAGACCCTTGTCCATTGACATAGAAAATTCACTTGTCTGACCTGACCCTACCTGACAACACTTTTGAACCAAGTCAGGATCACCCTGCTGAGCATCAATAATCCACTGCCTCAAGGTTGGTTGCACTATCAACTGGGCTAGCTGCAAAGTGACTTCCTCCCACTGCCACCGCAATCTCCGCTCGTTCCAGGTCTCTACACAGCTGAACCTGCTTAGTGATCAAGGCAGCCGAATGAGCTACCTGGGTGGTAGAGGATCTCACAATCATAATCCTTTACTAACTCGAGCCACCTACGCCATAGCCTTCTGAGCGGCAACACGCTAGGTTGTCCTTCAGGGATAGAGTTCCTGAAATCCTTGACAGAGGAACCAGTGCCCGCCCAGAAGAGGAAGGTTGAGCAGAAAGCTCCGGGACCTTCGCAGAAGGTCCAAAGTACAAGCAGACCAGTAGGGCATGCTCAACGAGGCCAAGCATGAATCTCACGGTGTGAACATTCAGAGAGAAACATGAGTGGAATCATTGACATATCAGATACATCTCTTCCTCCCACTGAGTATTTTATAACCTAGGGTTTAGTTTACTTAGGAAAAAACACGGCTAAGAATTTTAATTAAGTGACTTTTTAAGTTTTCCCAGCCTAGATAGAACCCGCCTTAGACAAAAGGTCCCTTATAGATAGATTTAATACAATTTTAATCTTTTATGCCAATTAATTTAATCCTATTAAACCGATTTAAAAAGATTAAACTAGGTTGCTAATCCCATTAGAACCTTTGAACTTGGGTCTATCTCAATCCAATTTTAAAACCCTTTTAAAACATGAATTGCCTAAGTCTGCATGCAACTCTTTCTGATCGATTTTAGTTCTAGTTTCTATTATAACACTTATAATAGAAACAATAAAAAACAACCACAATGCAAAACAAACACATACGAGGCATTCATAACGCTTATAAATAGCCTAAGTGTCATGCTCCATGCATTGTTCATTCATTGCTACTTTTTATATAACACTTATACAAAACAACAACGAATCAAGAAAAACATGCTTCCATTCACCCTTATACTATAACGCTTATAATATAAAAATGATGCATGAATATGCTTACTGCATGCATAAATATAACTCTTATATTTCCATGATGCATGCACATGCTTTCTTGTAACTTCATCATGCTATATTATAACACTTATAATACATGATGCATGAATAATTGCACAACCTAAGGTGGGTTTCAAAACTAAATGTCATACACTTTTCCATATAAACCACATACATCTCATGTATAATAAATAAAAGTTGATGAATCGGGAAAAATTGCCTCAAATCCTCAAAACTAAAAGCTAACTATTACAAAAACAAAGAGTCTTCGGTTCAAACAAGCGAACCGGGTCTTGAACCGCCCGGGTGAAGTCCACTATCCACTGATCGTGTACCAAAACCCAAGTGATTGTCTACATGAAAGAGTAAACGCTTTACTCAATCATTTACCTACGCTTCCAGAGGTAAACGATCATGTACCTTTTACTATGCGATGAAGCCTGAGGTACGCGATTGTGCAACATGCTTCACAACACAAGTCTTATACGATCGTCTAATCAACTACGATGCGATGAAGCATGATCGTCTAAACAATACGATGAAGCACGTTCATCTAAACGATCGTTGAGCAAGCGCCTTTGTATCGTGTACCACGTGATCGCGTAGTTAGTGACTATGCGATGAGCATGCTAACTACACGATCGTTTAGCGTGCGCCTTTTACTAAACGATGAGCATCAAATGCTCCCACTCGATCGTTTACCTCCAGCATCTACGTAATCGGGCAACCAACGGTACTCGATAGAGAAAACACTTTATCCCATCGTTTAACTAAAACTAAACGATCGTTTAGTAAATACTACATGATCGCATAGAAAAATCTACACGATTGTTTAGCCAAATCCCAATGATCGTTTACCTGAGGCTACACAACACGACCAACTCTTGGTCTTCTTCTTCACTGAGAACCGCATCTCCATGCTTCGAAACTTCATCACGAACGACTCGCAAACTCAAACACTTTGAATTACATACTCAATTGCTTGGTAATTATGCCAAAAAACATAGGGGCCCTTATAAATTAACACTTTATAATTTAAAGAAAGCTTTAAACAGAGGTAATTAACACGTAAACATTCATCAACGCCATCCATAAACGCATTTAACAATTAAACGCAATGCAAAAAACTCACCACAACTGTAAAAGAAGTTCAAAATAGAAGTGAAATTTGGAATATTAGAAGAACCTGGCTCTGATACCAATTGAAAGAAATCAGACATGAGGATTTCCATGAGCAACGGAATGATCATTCCATATTTCATTCGTATTTGAACATTCATAATTACAATCAAGAAACGAAAACTTACTGGTCATGCACAATACGAAATTACAACATGCTTTTAATAAGATCAAGGGAAAGATTATCATACTTTTGAATACTCATTTTCAATCTGCCTTGATCTCGAACGCTCGTTCAATCAGCAAGACAGCAATCCCGAACGCACGAACACTTCAACCGCAACATAGCACGATCACAACGACTATGAACTTAGCGATCCTCCAAGATCACGATCACAGCGAATAACCACTAAAAAACCTCAACTATGTCGAGTTGAGTACGACACCACCACAATGGCTACCTTGGTATTCTCGATGTGAGAATCCAGAAGTTTAGGCTCTGTGTGGACTTGGTTAGAGGACGAGACCGAAGGAAGAAAAACCGTGTAAATGATTGAGGAAGTGGGAGATGGCAAAGGTTTATCGTATAGACAATACCCAATCGTTTAACAAATGCTATGCGATCGTTTAATAAAAGCTCCACGATCGTTTAGCTAAAGGCCAGCTGAGGGAACTATAATATAGTGTCACTCCACGATCTTTTAGTCTCTCATCAGCTATCGTTTAGTGAATCTAGTCCACTTGATAGCCAACCGTGAGTAATTTCCAAGAATGGAAACTCATTTCAACAACTTACTAAATTTAGGAAAACATTTTTTCTTTTATCTCACGGTTACAATGAAACCACCAATAACCTCTCACTCAATTGGTTATTAGAGAAAAAGATATAATTATCCAATAGTTAATATTATTATAAATATATATGGTAACTAACTTACCATAGTATATTTATAACCTAAAGTTTTAATATTTTATCTCATGAAACATATAAACCATAGTTCTTTTTCTATTTCATGGTACGTAATGTAAATCTCATTTACATTAATCCTCCACTTGATGTATCTCATACATCACACCGATCATATCATATATAATCGAATTTCCTCTTATCAATTTGAACATTTCAAATCAACACCAAGAACTGATTCTCAACTTGAATCCATTGAGCTACCAAGGGGACCTTATGGACCTGTAGCTTGAAGTTCCAACAGTACGTGAATAACTGACTAAACTCTTTAGTCACAGGGTCCACCGTCCGTTAACTGCTAGGCACTTCACTAAAGACCGACAACTGAACTCTTCTTACTACAGATATATTATGTGTCCATATCAACCAATCAACAGAGCGATAACCCTTCACAGATCATTTGTAAGTACAGCTGGGCCAAAAATAGTTATGCCCCTATAGTTACATCTAACTCCTTAAGTACCACTGATCCCTCTAATGAACATAAGTCATAGTCCTACTCTGACTGAGTCCTCTCTTCCAAAGAGAAGTTGTGGCCACTATATTCAAGACCCGGAATCAGCCCTTAAGGGAGTAATCTATCTACTTATCTCTGTTTCGGGGAAGGAGTGAATTTCATCTTGTGTAACTGAGTTCCCAGCTCCCAAATCATACAAATCCCAAAAAGAGGTAGGCATGTTGAGTTGGCAATCTGGCCACTCTCACCCATACTAATCAAAGGACCGCCCTCAAAGGCAGGAGTTCCCAAAACACTCAAGATTGAGGTCATGTCACCGATGGTCGTTTAGGTAAGATGTAAGTCTCCAGTATCAAAGGCGTTATATATAGAGACTAGTCATCTCGTGGTCTGGTCTTATACAAACTCTTTGTATAGGACACCGCCGCTCACATGTCTCCACATGAATGGTCAGGATCTACCATCTGTAGTAGTTCACATTACTTGCAAACCTCTATAAAGCGGATCGTATCCGTAGTGTTACCAGGATCAGGTATCCCTCCTTAATCCTTATACTACAGACTTTCTTGGGTTATCACTTAAAGCATGATCCAGTTGTATATCTCATATACATGGTTAAGTTTACATACAATAACCATGGAGCTTTGTTTATTGGATATGAGTAAATGCCAGATAAAATAACTCTTATTTTATTCATAACAATGTGTACAGTTTACAAACTACGAGACTCCAGGAGAATTAGGACACCAATCCCAATAGTTTGTTCTTCATTTCAAGGAATTAGTTCCTGATGGCAACTAGATGCTGTTGAGATGACGATGCAGGTTGGAACTAGGCATATTGTTTCGACTGTGGCAGTGGGAGCTCTTCAATTGACTTTATAGAATAAATTCATTTTGCTAAAAATGTATATGTAGTTTCTGGTTTCAAAAGGAACTTAATTTCTGTAAAGTGTTTGCTTGAACAAAATTACCATATCAACTTTATTGTAAATAAAGTGTTTATTTCAAAAAATGGTGTTGATATTTGTTCTACAAAACTGGAAAATAACCTTTATGTGCTAAGACCGTTAGCAACTAAGGCACTTCATAACACTGAAATGTTTAAATCTATGGTAACTCAACATAAAAGACTTAAAATTTTACCTAAAGAAAATGCTCAACTTTGGCACCTAAGATTAGGACACATAAATCTCAATAGGATTGAAAGATTGGTGAAGAATGAACTTCTAAGCAAGTTAGAAGAAAATTCTTTGCCAGTGTGTGAATCTTGCCTTGAAGGAAAAATGACTAAAAGACCTTTTACTAGAAATGGGCACAGGGCCAAAGAACCTCTAGAACTGGTACATTTAGACCTCTATGGTTCGATGAATGTAAAAGCTAGGGGAGGTTATGAATATTTCATCACCTTTATTCATGATGAGTATGTTTATTTAATGCAACAAAATTCTGAGTCTTTTGAAAAGTTCAAAGAATTCAAGGCTGGAGTTGAAAATGCATTAAATAGAACAATTAAGACGTTTCAATCTGATCGAGGTAGAAAGTTTATGGATCTGACATTCCAAAACCATGGAATTGTATCCCAACTCTTAGCAGCTGGTACACCTCATCAAAATGGTGTATCAAAAAGGAGAAATTGAACCCTGTTGGACATGGTTCAGTCTATGATGAGTTACGCTTCCTTACCTGATTCGTTTTGGGGTTTTTCAGTACAAACTAAAATGTACATTTTGAACTATGTTTCATCTAAGAGTGTTAGTAAAGCACCTTTGGTGTTATGGAATGGTCATAAAGCTAGTTTACATCATTTCAGAATCTGAGGTTGCCCAGTACATATGCTTGAGGCTAATCCTAAGAAACTAGAACCTCATTCAAAATTGTGCCTATTTGTAGGCTACCCCAAAGGAATGAGATGTGGTTACTTCTTCGATTCTAAAGAAAACGAAGTGTTTGTATCGACAAAAGCTACTTTTCTTAAAGAAGACCACATAGGGGAGCACAAGCCCCGCAGTAAAATTGTGTTGAATGGACTTTCTAAAGAAACTACTGAACTTTCAACAAGAGTTATTGAAGAACCCAACACCTCAACAAAGAGTTGTTGAAGTTGGATCATCTAGTGGATCACATCCACCTCAAGTGTTGAGGGAACCTCGACAGAGTGGGAGGGTTGTGAACCCACCTGTCTGTTACATGGGTTTAACTGAAATCCTAGCTATAATTGCTGACGGAGATGTTGAGGATCCATTGTCAAGAGCAAAAGATTTGCAGGCTTAATCGGTCCATTTATGGACTGAAGCAAGCTTCTCGGTCTTGGAACATAAGGTTTGATATTGCGATCGAATCTTATGGCTTTGATCAAAATGTTGATAAGTCTTGTGTATACAAGAAGATCATCAACAGTTCAATAGCTTTCTTAATGTTATATGTAGACGATATCCTACTTATTAGGAATGATGCTACTGACTGAGGTTAAGAATTGGCTAGCAATCCAATTTCAAATGAAAGATTTGGGAGAGGCTCAGTTTCTTCTAGGAATTTAGATCTTTAAAGATAGAAAGAACAAAACGCTAGCTCCGTCTCAAACATCGTATATTGATAAGATATTTGTCAAGTATTCGATGCAGAACTCCAAGAGAGGTTTGCTACCTTTCAGGCATGAAGTTAGATGATCTAAGGAATAGTGTCCTAAGACACCTTTAGAGGTTGAGGAAATGAGATGGATCGTCTATGCATCGGCTGTTGGCAGCCTGATGTATGCGATGTTATGTACGAGACCTGACATTTGCTACATGGTGGGGATAATCAATAGATGTCAGTCTAATCTAGGATTTGATCATTGGACCACCATTAAGAATATCCTCAATTATCTACGGAAAATGAGGGACTACATGCTCGTGTATGGTTCTAAGGATCTGATCCTTACTGGATATACAGACACTTTTCAGACTGATAAGGATTTAAGGAAATCCACATCAAGATCAATGTTCACTCTCAACGGAGGGGCAAGAGTCTGGAGGAGCACCAAGCAGAGGTGCATTGCTGACTCCACTATAGAGGTCAAGTATGTAGCGACTTGTGAAGCTACTAAGGAAGCTGATTGGATCAGAAAATTCTTGACGGATCTAGAAGTTGTTCCAGACATGTCAAGGCCCATCACACTTTATTGTGATAATAGTGGTATTGTGGCTAATTCTGAGAGCCTAGGAGTTACACATAGAGAGGAAGTATCATCTCATCCGATAGATTATGCATCGAGGGGACGTGATCATCACGCAGATAGCTTCGGAGCACAAAGTTGTTGATCCATTTACAAAGGCCTTCACAGCTAAAGTGTTTAAGGGTCACCTGCAGAGTATGGGTCCATGGGACAGGCCATGTTTAGACTAGGGCAAGTGGGAGATTTGTACTGAGCAGTTTGTGCCCTAGTTTATTGTTTTGTGTACTTTGTAGTATATTTAACTTTTACATTGTACACCTCACTAGCTTTAGGTCAAGTGGGAGATTGTTGGGGTTGATACCCTAAATCTTGTAAGGTCCTATAGTTTGTAATTGTACTGTACAAATTTATTATTTATTTAATAAAATATATGATGTATCATGTTGGTTGGAAAAAGGAGAGGAAAATAAATATGCTTGTCTTATGTTATGCGTTAATCTCCATGTGTTGACAGTCATGCATTGGACTAGAAAATATGAAATATGTGTTAAGCTCGTATGCAATGACCTTGCGTTCCTATCACAAGTTTTCTTGCTTTCTCGTCAAGTATAATAAGAATGCAAGTTTCTCGGGATGATTCGAGATCAAACACAGGGACTTGTAACTAAATAGTGTTTGTGAAGTAATGCGTTTGAGGCGATGAATAAAAATAAAAAGACAGAAATTAATGGATAATGCGCTACTCCTACTCCTAACTAAACAGATTGAGCAATAGAAGTTTAACTATGAGAATTGGTAGAGATGCAACAACTCTTAATGCATAATAATGTTCATTATGCTAGGTCGCTCGAGTAATCCCAGCTCGCCATACTAACGTATCGCACACCTCTCAGTGGCCAGTCGCATGCCTATATCTCAATAATGCATGGTTGCGTCGAGCATAAGATCATTCCTATCTCTAGGAACAAGGCTTACTTTGCTTTAGTGTGTTCCACTACTTACCTTCTCGGGCAGTTGGTTGCAGCTAATTAGCTCATAGACAAGCGTTACGATAGCCTCACACCAAGCGAAGGGGATTAACTCACTATACTTGCGCAACGCACACCTCTCGATGGGTTGCTACATGCACTCTATCTCTAAGCCGCATGATTGAGTATGCGACTACCTTTGATAACTAAGTGATGAATGTAAACAATGATAAAGAAGAAGAAGATGAAGAAGATGGAGCTGAAGGAACTGAGAGAGGCATTGATTACAAAATGTATTAATGTCTTAAGCCAAAATGTAATACAATATAGAGATAAGAGGAGAAGTGGAGAGTTGGATGTAAGCAATCTCTTGCTTTTCATCCTAAATGCATCAAGGTTGCTGATGGTGCCATGGATGGATGGTGGAGAAGTCTCTCTCAAGCTCTATCTCCGGCAAAACTCTGATCGTCACTCGGAAGGGGTTGTGGAGGTGAAGAATCCTCAAAGAGTGTCTTACTTATGCTCTCATCTGTGATCGCAAGAATCTACTTTAAGGTAGAAACTTGGATGATTTGAAGTGAAGATCCAAGGCGCTATTTATAGAGCTCAAATGTCGACAGCATTGATGATTGCGTTCTGACTCACTGCTACCTTTGTCGTGGTATGGGAAATGTCAGCATCACCTTATCTTGTTGATACTCCCAAGGTATGCGTTCAAGCTTGTTTCTCCAGAAGTGTCAACGCATTCCACCCACTTGGCGATCAATCTTCCATTATGATTATCACTCTGTGGATGCAACATTCCTTGTGGCGAACTAATCTTTATGAGAATGCATGCGATTACTCTTGCGGCGGTCTGAGATCGACGCATGCGGTCAATTCCTGCAATGGCTGCAAAAATAGATGCTTTGATGCATAATAATGCATGATATAAGAATAGTGAGGATTTCTGGTGCTGGTCGACGCAAGCTCACTTTTCCACATGAATTCTTGGTATTATTAACGCATATTCTGCTTATTAGCCTTCATAATTCTAAGTAAAAGGCTACAATAGCTTGTATTTTTACAAGCTATCATATCATTTCAAAATTAATTGCATTAACCACAAACCAATAAACT
Source organism: Benincasa hispida (assembly GCF_027475165.1). Taxonomy (NCBI): domain Eukaryota; kingdom Viridiplantae; phylum Streptophyta; class Magnoliopsida; order Cucurbitales; family Cucurbitaceae; genus Benincasa; species Benincasa hispida. Next base: position 55,278,012 of record NC_143482.1, read on the forward strand.
AACATCCAGGGTTACCTTGTAGCATAAAGATGTATGTAGAGACATACGGGTGGATCATGTTTAAGTGATAACCTAAATGGTTTGTAGTAGATGGATAAGGTTGGATACCTTATCTTGGTGACACTATGAGTATAACCCACTTTGTAGGTGTTACAATTGTTGTAAAGTGCTATAGATGATTGATCTTGATCATTCATGTGCAGACATATGAGCAGAGATATTCTATACATAGGAATTTGTATAAAACCAGACCACGAAATGTTTAGTCTCATTATATAACGTCGTTCATAATAGAGACTTACATTTCACCAGGATGACCATAGGTAACATGATTTGAACCCTAAGTGAGTTGTGTGCTCCTGCCTATGAGGGTGGTCTTTTGATCTGTATGGGTGAGAGTGGCTAGATTGCCGACTCAATAAGCCTACAATTTTAGGGATTCGTCTGATTGGAGAGTGGGGAACATAGCTACACAAGAAGGAATTCATTCCTTCCCCGAGGTCAGGGTAAGTAGATAAATTACTTTCTTAAGGGCTAATTCTAGGGCTTGAACAATGTGGCGCCACACCCTCTCCTGGCCCGAAAAGGGTTTAGTCATAGTTGGATTACGATTTTTGGTTCATTAGAGGGATCATGGGTACTTAAGGAGTTAGATGTAACTACAGGGGCAAAACGATAATTTTGGCCCAACTGTACTTATGAGCAATTTGTGAGGGGTTATCGTACTGTTGATTGGTTATATCCAATGCACACAAATATATTCTGTAGTGCGAAGAGTGCAGCTGTCGGTCTTTAGTGAAGTGCTCGATAGTTAACTGATGGTGAATAATTTAATTAAAAAGTAATTAATTTGGAGTTACAAGTCCATGAGGTCCCCTCAATAGCTCAACGGGATTTAATGGGGATAAGTTTTTGGATTAATTTGAATTGTTCAAATTAATTGAGGAAATTAATTATATATGATATAATTATGTTTATTTAATTATATGTGATATAGTTACTATAATACATTTGATACATTATAAAGTATGTTTGAGAGGAATTAAATATTTGAATATGATTCAAATATAAATTATATGAATTAAATTTATATAATTGAAATTTAATGTAAATATGATTTATATTAAATGTCATAAGGTAGAGAAAAGAAACTATAGGTTATATTGTATATGATACAATATCTATAGTTTATATGTTATATTTGATATAACATATAGTTTAATATATATATCATATGATAAAGTAGTTATCACATGAATATATATTAAATAAATAAATAAATTATTATTTAATTTAATTTTTAAAATTAATTAATTTTATTTTTTAAAATTAATTGTGGGGAGGGAGTTGTAACTCCCTTCCCTTTTTCTTTCCACCACTTACGTTATAGAGGAAGGTGGTATTCCAATAGGGATTCTTCTTCCTCCTCCCTGCAAGACAGAACAGGTGTGAGGTTTTTACAAAAGAAGTGTTATATGTAATTCTTAAAAAAAAAAAAACTTTTCCTCCTCTTTTCATCCTCTCCATTCCCTCAATCCAAAATAGCCAAAACCCACCACTTCTGGATCTCTTATCCTAGAGAACACAAAGGACGCGTTCGTGGTTGTGTCAATTGGAGATCGAAGGATTCCCATTTGAAGATAATCTTTAAAGGTAAGATTTTCTGAAAACTCTTTGTGTCAATTGGAGATCAAAGGATTCCCATTTGAAGACAATCTTTAAAGGTAAGGTTTTCTGAAAACCCTTTTATTTTTCTTTTCTGTTTAGTTACAAGCATGTTATATATTATTTTCAAATGCATGATCTTGTTCTTGTTTTTCTGTAAAATCGTTTTTCAAAATAAATGGAATTTGGGACGATCCCGCTTCCGCTATGGGTCCCTTCCTGTGGATCTTTCACCTTGTACTAAAACTAGCTAAATTTTCATTACACTTTTAGCAACACAAAATATACGAGACAATTTAATTTTTATACCTTGTAACAACTAAAAAAGACCTCTTAATAGCTAAAAAAAATAACTAAAATGAGTCATCTAAATATGCACTTTGTACTATGGTATGCAAATACCTTGTATTGAAAATAACAAAAATCTTCAACAATTGAACCACATGAATACCATAAACTTGAAAAAACCTAAACTTTGTCAGCATAATTGCATTTTAGGAGGAATGTGCTAGGGAAGATTTATTTTGAAAGATATATCAAATGGAACCCAGCTCCAAACCCCTTGAACTGTACATCGTCTTAGCTTTGATTGGTGGATTATAATGTGGTAGTGATTAAACAAATATCTAAAGTTAGAGACTAGAATACACCATTACATACCTTAAGTTAAAACTAAAATCAAATACTTAATGGTAGAAGCTTATTGCCATATAGATTGCAATTCAAATCACGACCCTTGACACCATTAAATTACTAGTGATAGAAGCCTCTTTTTTTCTTTTTCTTTTTCTTTTTTTTTTTTGTAAAAAAAAACCAGCATTTTATTTTATATAAAATTTTAAACCAACCCTACTAATTAAAAACTAAATCCCACAAAAATCTCCTTGAATAAGCTAAAAGATTGGTGTGGATTTTGCTAAATTTGTGGGGATATACCTCAACCGTAATTATTGGGAGCTTGGGATTTGGGCAAAATTGAAACTTTACATAGGGAGA